>NW_016157489.1:143148-161432 GCF_001687245.7 Rhagoletis zephyria
ATGATTGTGTGTGGATTAATATCACAACACTGAGGATTTGGCAAAAGCCTTTTTCTTCTATTAAAAAACAATGTCAATGACTTTATTTCANCGGGGCAATGTTTATTGTAAGAACAACATTTTTTTCTATGAATCGACATACTTTAAGCATTGTTGACGCTATTTCCATTTGAATGAGGAAATAGCGTCAATGACTTTATTTCCAAATTTTTGTTGACTTTATTTCGCTTTTGAAAAGGTAATAATGTCAATTGACTTTATTTCGCACCAGGGTGGGAAATAAAGTCAATTGACCTTATTTCCATTGACCTTATTACCTGTCACCATTTACAACCAGTGTACTCTTGGAGCGATGAAAATAGCGACAAGCAAAACGTACCTTCAACCAGTGTTGCCAGTGCTTCAGCATGAGAAAACGTCCCTCTTGGTCTGAAAGAACGTTATTTCCTACCCAAAAACGTCTTTTTCAAATGAATGTACAAAAAATTGTTCTTATTTAAACTTTTATTGTATACAAAGGTACATAATGAGCCCTAACCGCCAAAATAACGTAAGCGAAAATTTTGAAAAAATGTCGCTTACGTTATTTTGGCGGTTAGGGCTCGATATGTACGTAAAGTATATTAAAATATCATTTCGACAGAGCACAGTTAAAATTTATTGTAAACTGGTTTGAGTCGTTAATATAAAAATCATTTTATACATTCACTTGTGATCAACTGATTAAGTCATCAACATTTTGATCGTTTTTGGCTGTTTCCCTTTCGTTTGTTTAATGTTGATTATTTTTCCATAAAAGCCAAGCTCATTAACAAACAAAATATAAATCCACAAAAATTGTGCAAAAATTATAAACAATCTGTAAATTTTCAGCTAGATTTTAAACTTTCTGTTCAAATTTTTTAGCCCATTAAATTTCAGGGCAATAATGTGCAAGTTTAAAGGCGCTAAATAATCGCGTTGATTTTTAATAATTTTTTCTTGTAGAAATTGGTTAGGGGCTCGGTTGTCGAAAATGCTAAATTACGTTCTGCTAAGAAGGAGCATAGCAATAGGTCCATTCAATATCCAAAAATTGTTACGAATTGTTACTAGTACTTGCAAGTTTTTACTGGAAATGCATTCAATATCCCAAAATATTTGCAACCCGAGAGAGCTGCAAATTCTTGCAAGTAAAAATTTTACTTAGTAAAGTTATGTTTCAAATTCAAATGTAAACAACTATTTAAGAGGATGATTTGATGAAACATAATTAGTGAAATGAAAATATGGATGAAAAATTTAAATCTATTGTATATTTTTTTTATTTTTATGACGATGGGAACTATTTTCAATTAAAAAGAAAATTGCGCGCCAAAACTTAACCGTCAGAAAGTGTCAAAATGGCTTAGGTTGCAAGTTTTTACTAGTTTTGCGTTCAATAACTTTTACTGAAAATTTTCTCTTGCTCTCAATTTTTCTTTTACGCTCTCGCTGCAAGTACTTACTGGAAAAGTTATTGAATGGACCTAATATTTCAGTCTTTTTTGCGTTCAGTACATTTTCAATGAAGTCTTAAAAAAGTCGCCTACTTTTTTCTGATGTTTTATGCTGCACAGCTTTTTTGATGCTTTTACGAGCGTGCCTGCTGCAATAGATCGGCTCTACCTGATTTGGCTTTTAATGTGCAATTGCATCATTACAGCAAGCCTCGGAACCTCAAGTGTTTACACAACCAGCCTTTGAACAAGGGATCCTTTGGAAGAAGCAGCTGCATCAAAATACAAAGATTGTAAAGATTTATTAAGAAAATAATTCAAAATCAGTTCAAGTAGAACTTATAAGTAATAAGATTTAGTAACAAAGAAAAATTACTGGGAAGTTAAAAAACGTCCAAACGTCAACAACGTACAAAAAACGTCCAAATGACGTTAACCTGGCAACGTTGCCTTCAACTAACATTCAGGCCCCTATTATGAGTTACATTCGATCTTCGACTGTGGTCGAAAGTGCTGATCGAACGAATTTTGATTTGGTATTATGGCGCTCATTCGATGAAGAATAGCGCTATTGTGAACTTCGCTCGTTTATGTTGTTCACAATAGCATATTTTTCACCGCTGAGAAGCTTTGTTTACAAATCGAGCAAACTAAATAGTGTGCTTATACATATTTATGTAAATTTGTGCAAATTAAAATGAAATAAAAAAGAAAGCAAGTTTATAAAAACGTGGTAAAAATTAGTACAACGAAGTTCTGGGGTTCAACGATTCGTCAGAGGATGAGAGTTTAGTGAACTGACCAGGAGTTTTAAATGTTTAAGAGAATTTAAGTGTAGTCTTTACAATATATTTTGACATAAAATATATTTAAGAAATTTGTCTACAGATTTACTAAAAACTTCCGACTGTCTAAAGAGACGTTTGTGAGCCAAATCTATTTAAAATATTTTAAAACTATCCACAGCTCTATGATTTGTTCTCAGAGATCGTGCCAACTGAGTATTGGGATTTTCCTTCACAAGTAAAGCAGCCTTTCGAGCTTGTGTTTTGTATTCACGACGTTAAAACTGCATGAAATTGATAAAAAATTGTTTAAAATTAGTGTCTACCCGCCAAAAAGTAAGAAAACAAATGCAAAATCATACATTTTTCACAATTTTCTAACACTTCGCTACCCCATCGAAAGCAAAATTCTGTTCGACAGAAGATTCGATACTCAACGAAAATTTCGACCCGGTTGCATAGCTCATAATACGAATTTCACTTTCGATCTTCGATCTTCGATAACCAGCGAAGATCGAAAATCGAATGCAACTCATAATAAGGGCCTCTGATATAGATACATACGTATATATGTACATATGTATTTGCATAGATATGTATGTACCCAGAAGAAAATTTATGCATACGACCAGTGTTGTAGCGCCGCCTCAAGAAAATATATCATTGACCAAGCCGAAAATGTATCCAAATATATCCAGTTTTCTTTTTTTACGTATACATCTCATAATTTGTAAGAAAACCAAAAAAATTCAAGAAAAAGACAATTTAACCCATCCTAAGGAATTGGAATATACATATGTATATATATTTTTATTTTTCATAAAATCAAACTTTTGTAATTTCAATTTATAAAGTACATTTTTCGTGCATAAGTATTTTACAAAGTAAGCATATTAAATAGTAAGTACACTCTAAAAAGAGCATGTAAAACTACTACTGAAAAGTATCTATTTTTCAACAAGAATCTGTATACGATGTTCAGGATTTGATTTTGAACTTAAGATCTTTAAACTATACACATAAATACACATGTAAAATGTAAAAAATTTCAAACTAAAAATACATTTCCTACTAATAATAAACATTGGGGGCTGTAATTTTGCTCTTCGCGACAAATTTGGTATGTAAAAGTAAATAGGCAATATTTAATTTTACTACAAGGTGTGTAAATTTGCACACATTCAAAGAGGAAACAGGTTACCTCTCTTAATATGCGCAAATAAACAAAATTTTTTTTGAGTGTATTTAAAGTCTTTTCAGTAAAATTCATACAAATTTCCTGAAATAAATCAAATTTAGTATTATTAACGGTGTATTTTAAACTACATTGAGATCTTAGTTCTTTTTCAATTAACAAACGAAAATATGCGATATGAAAGAGATTACTACAGAAAAAGTATATATTTACTTTATATATGTATATGTATATTAAGATCGATGGAATTATCGATAGTATCGATGGTTTGGGGTTTCGGTCTACTATCGATAGTTTTTAACACTATCGATACTATCAAAAAATTACTACTCTTAGTTTTGAGCCATTTTCCGAGCAGTATATAGTTGCAGTTTATTTCGGAACGAATGGCTATTGTGATTTTTAAAATATCCAATTTAATGTTTAATAGTTATAACTATTGAACTGATCCCTTCATAAAACAAATCGAGCCTTAAATTTGTCAAATATTTTTAGTGTTTGAAGCATTTATTATTTTATGTTATATAACAAAAATGGAATTCTTATGGAATGTATACATACATTCGACCCTATTAAGCTGGCATTTCAGGGTACTATTTTGTATATATGTAAGGAAAATTTGAAAGTTAGCGGGGGGCTCGAGCACCCCCCCTGCACCTACCTGGCTACGCCCATGCATATATACATATATTCATACATTACAACCATCGAATGTTAGCAGCTTTCATCATTTCATCGATGATTTATGTACAAACATACATACATATTATGTAAATTTTTTAAATAAACAAAAATGTGTGTCCATCCCCCGACCTCTCTTTATGACCAGTTTTTATTGTCAAATCGATATTTTCATTTCCCAATACCAGGCGCTCATGCATGTGAAGTAACAAGTTTTCTATTTCTAAGCAGAAAATTGTTTTGTATTAGGGCTTTGCAATTATTCGATTACTCGAGCACGTTGGTTAATCAATTATTCGGTTAATGAATTACTCGAGTAATCAAGATTTTGATTACTCAAAACGATGATTAATCGAGTTACTTAAAATATGATTACTCAAAAAAAATAATGTTGCTCGTTAAAAGAGTTTGCTTTGGAAAATGCTTATTTTCATTTTACAGAAACGTTGTTTTAAAAGTATCAAGGAACTTTAACTACTTTATACATATGTAAAGAGTTGAAATGTTGATTACTCATTTTACTCGAAATGTTGATTAATCATAAAGCAACTTACTTAAATATTTTTTTTTTTTGGTTAATCAAAAATCTTGCTTACTCGAGTAACTGATCTTTTGAGTAATCATAATTTCCCATTAATCGAATAATTGAGTTATTTACTTTATGACTAATTAAAATTTTGAGTAATCAATTAATCGCACAGCCCTATTTTGTATAAATTTTTAAATTTCCAAAAATCTACTTTGTGAATTTAAAAAAACTTCTACTAACGAATTAAAATGTGCTACAATGGGCCTGTTTCTAAGGCGTAGCTGTTGTTAAACTGTTGAGTGTTTGTCTTCTAAACACACAATTAAGTAGTTCCGCTTAGCCAAACAGTTGGCAACTTTCCGCAATTTTTTCAAACAGAACATTTTTACGCTACCTGAACCCAACGTGTTGGCCTTAGCCTAAACAACTGATCGTAAAGACTTAGGCCGCTTGTATTAAATTTAACGACGCTTTGTCAGGTGGCAGTTGCAAACAAATTTATTCTATTTTATATTACTGATGTTATAAAGTAACTAAAATATTTTATACTAATACTACGTTTCTAAATATATGTTTTTATGATGTTTGGNGTAACTAAAATATTTTATACTAATACCACGTTTCTAAATATATGTTTTTATGATGTTTGGTATATAATTATACACTTTTTAATTCATTATAACATTGGACGATTTTTTCAACACGGCGGCAGCTCAGCGTTGAATTCTAAATACTATCGGCGCAACTATCTCTATTTATTGCAATTTCATTTGTTTACATTTATCAGCTGTTCATTTGGTAGCATATTCATCAAGCCGTTGTTGGGTCCAACGGTTGCCAGCCGTCTCGTAGCAGTTGAGCTAAACAGCTACGTCTTATAAACGCACCCAATCAAATGTATGCGTATGGAAAGCTTGCTACTTCATATCAGGGTTGTTGCGAATATTCGCAACCGCGGAGCTTCCGCATTAATTTTAACATTCCAATTCGCAATAATCAATGCGGAGCTTTTGCGAAGGCGAATATTGTGCAAGTAGACAAATTGTAGCCAAAATGTTACATTAAAACTGTCCCCCTGCCTCCCCCTTCTTTTGTGATTTAAAGTCAAAGAGTAAGATCCTTCAATAGGCATTTCCAGCGGAAATGTTCAACGTCAGACTATAAAGAGAATCGACTATTTACGCGTTAAAAGATGACCTTTAATTAGGTAAGAATTATAAGTGTAATTAGTCTTTCAGCTCGAAAACAATCACTTTATTTTAATTTTGTGATAATGGTCAAAATTAGCATGAAACGAATATGTGTGTGTGCAAAATGATATGTGAATAACTTGACAGCCAAGTTCACAAATCAAATAAGAATTTATTCAAGGCGAATTTAACATCTATTAAGGAGTGGGACTTGGCATGCAATATATCCTTAGTATAGTATGGAAGGGGCGTAACTAACATCGTCGCTGAAATACAAAAAGCCGTAACTAACTAAAAATCCAAAATTCACTTTTTGATTGATTGTGATGCATTTCATCAAATCATAAGTCCCCACATCATTTTATGCAATTAAAAAATTTAGTCAGTTGTAGTTTTTTGCATTTCAGCGACAATGTGATATACGCCCTTTCCATACTATATTAACGATATGTTCAAAATTTGCGTTCATTCACCTCAAAATATCAAAGCACATTGACCGCATGGAATGCAATAACAAAACGGATCTGATGGCTTATGGTACTGACAGCGGTGAGTAATTAATTGTGACTGCCGGCAAGTAGGAAAACTCAAGCTCAGCTAATAAAGAAAGTAATTACAAGCTATTAATTACAGGTGATCCTTTCCAAGAAGTCACCCGGGAACTAAGCAGATCTGAGACCTTCATCGTCCGTGATTCCAATAATTCAAATTATTATAAAAGACGAGATGCCTCTTTTTAACAAAATACCAAAATTTTAAACTAATTCAGCTGGCGGGCACGACTTTCAAAACAGAATTTTCTTCGAAATTTCCATTTCTAGAAAATAACAATTTATTTGCCGTATCCACCTATTTAGAACTTCGATATTAGCACAAATTTTTCAAAACTGTCACAGAAGACAGGATTAAAAATGAATTACAAAAACTAAAATCGATAAACGCTTATGACATAATACTGAAACAACAAAAAGAATTGGTTCTCCTAATTGGAAAACAACGGGTTCTAAACAACGATCTTGCCATAATGCTAGATTGTGAAGATGAAAGTCAGGAGGATACTTCCGCATTCGCATCCGCGGATGTCTAAAATTTCACATTCGCAACATCCCTGATTCATATGTATGAGCGTCTGGTATTGGGAAATGAATATATTCCCACCAGACAATTTTTGTTGCCGGAAATAAGAAAACGTGTTGTGCTATGCCATGAATCATGGTGCTAGGCAACAATTTTATTGCCGGTAATATCGCCATTTTATCGATTTCTTATTACCAGTCGATACCGATGGTCTTAAAGTGAAAGTACATAAGGTCTATTGTGTCGCCGTCACCGTCACCGGCAGTAGTCAAAAAAGCTGATTCGGTGTATTTGTATGAAGTAAGTGACATAAACAAGCTGCCGGTGACGGTGCCGCACAAATTAGCTCAACTCTCAATTTTACATATTACATACAACATATTAACCATTTCTTTATTAACTATCGTACAGTGCTTATATCGTGGACGCGAAATTGATCGATCCTTGAAGTGGTTTTGATTAATTACACCAGGCTGAGGTTCAAATACCCAATCGGCTAAATCTCGCAAAATAATCTGTTGTGGCACTAATCTTAATTTTTGAGTCTGGGCAAATATGTACATCGAATGATTCTTAAATCTGAAATGTTTGTGCAAATTTTCAGAACCTTAATTTGAAAGTAAATTGTCTCTGTACGATTACATATAGATACATATATAGATTTATAATACAAATAGAACCATATTTGCCTCGGAAAGAAACGTCTAAATTATATCTGTACACATGATTCAATAATACAAGGTTCGATAAACTGACAGTTGTCTCTCTCGCACCGCTCCCTTAGCAGCGGCACCGTGTTGCTTATTTGCAAATTTGCTTGGAAAAAGTGTAGCTCTGGTGTGAAACAGAAGTATAAGCTTTTGTGCAATATGCTTATTTGTATATTCATATGAAGCTTATTTAACTGATGAAAACATAAATTGTTTTTAAATAGGATGTTTACACCAATCTTATAGTAGTTTTATTTTAATTTTGAGTCTTTTTGCAGTTTTACACAGCTAAATAGCACATAAATTACGTAATTCACGTAGATATATCAATATTACGTTCAATATTTCGTTTAAAATGCCAGATTTCCTGCAAATACATTGGAATTTACAAAGGGAATTTCACTACTAATTGCGTACTTTTCTACTACCCTTTTCGCACCAAGAGATTTCATTCTTCCCCTTTCTCCGTCCTTCGTAAAGGCAACCTTTTGTAAGGGAGTGTCAAACCGCGGCTGTCAATAATTATCTAACCTTTAATTATTGAATCATGATCTGTACAGAGGCAAAGGCAACATTTTTGTTTTGAAGATCTTCCGCTGTATCACATTCGCACGAACATAGCAATGCTTTGCTGGATATGAAACAAAAAACAGGGACGAAAACGAATATATGGAACATAACAATCAAAATAAAGCGCACAGCGCTGCAGTGATGTTCTTGTTGATACAATGTCTTTTTCAAAAATTTCATGCATTGCTATGTCATGTCAACTCAAACAAGGTGTTATGCCATGTCACTCCATCTCAAATATACTGTTTTAGCATGTCCTTGCTATTTAGCTAAGCTGTTGTTCGCTGTTGTGCTTCTGTACATGGGCGTAGCCAGGTAGGGGCAGGGGGGGGCTCAAGCCCCCCCCCCCCCTAACTTTCAAATTTTCCTTATGTATATATAAAATAGTACCCTGAAATGCCAGCTTAATAGGGTCGAGCCCCTCCCCCCCTAAATTTCATTCTGGCTACGCCGATGCTTCTGTAGCATATTTTTAATACCGTTTGATCCTGC
Source organism: Rhagoletis zephyria (assembly GCF_001687245.7). NCBI lineage: Eukaryota > Metazoa > Arthropoda > Insecta > Diptera > Tephritidae > Rhagoletis > Rhagoletis zephyria. The sequence continues at coordinate 151,856 of NW_016157489.1, forward strand.
CTTGGATGAAAATATATATATAGGTTTTTAGTTAGACAATTCTTTAATGCATTTTACTATAATATGTGCTTAAAAAATTTACAAAATCATGAACTGGCACTTGCATGATGTGACACGTCGCTATGTTTTATAGTTCAACATTTGCAGGCCTTTAGTATGAATATATGGATAAGCAACAACGTTGTGTATGTACATATGTACAGAGCCAAAGGGAACATTTTCTTTGCAGATCTTCCGATGTATCGCTGCCTACATGCACACCAACGTAGCAATGCTTTGAAGGATATGAAAAAAAAAACAGAAACGAAAGAGAATAAATGCAAGGCGCATCAATTACAGGTGATAGCGATAGAAGCTATGCTTCTTCTTATGAGCACGCTTGTGCCAAATTTTCGTATGTTTTGCTTTATTTACATATCCGCGTATACATACACATATACGTATATATATACCCTGCAAACAAATGCTCCCGAAATCTTTAAGAGTGTCGAAAGTTTGTTACGATTCTTTAAGAAATCGGTAAAGGAAAACTTATGAAGCGGTTGACAAGAACTACTAAACAAATTTCTGTACGATTTCTTAAAGAAAATTCTTAAAAAAATTGTGAAACCTTTCAGAATTCTATGAAATCCTGGTATGCAGGGTATACATATACATACGAATATGAATAGATAAAGAAGATGTTGATGACACAAGGAGTTCATACCAACGGTAAATGTTGTTTTTGTACGATTGCTACAACCTGGAGTTGTTGAATCATGGAATAAATGGAACAATTTTTCATTCTCTTATGTCCCGCTGAGACGCTGCCTATAGAAATGAACGTAGCAATGCTTTGCTCAATGTAAAAATTTTAAAATCTTTCGACGCAAATATTTCGAAAATGGTTCAATGAATCTTAAATTTGAAAAATTTGTGCAAAGTCTCAGATCCAGCACTTTAATTTGATGTATAATTTGTCTGTACGACTTGTAGATAGCTGGGAATAAGCGCCTTGTTTCAGAATAATGTATAGACGTTTCAGAATAATACATAGATGTTTCAGAATGATATATAGATTGTTGATTTGGCTTCTGTTGATCTAATAAAACCCCTATTAATTTTTCTTTAAGATATATTATGCATAGATATCGGCCTGTTACGATTTTATTATTCTGAAATACTTTCGTTTGATACACATTTAGGTTATCTTAGCAATTTAACTGAATAAAATTTTTTAAATAGGTGGCAACCCGCTTCAAAAATATTTTCGAAAGTAAGCTTCTTAAACCTCTTTAGTTTGATATCCATATTGTAATATTTCACAAATTTTATCAATTTAAATAAATACAATTTGTCAAACAGGCGGCAGATCCCTTCAAAATATTTTCGGCATTAAAATCTCCTAACCTCTTAAGTTATAGGCCAATATTGCATTATTTAATTTACGTTATCAATTAAACTAAATAAAAGTTTCCAAACAGGTGGGAACCTTCCACAAAAATATTTTCAGCTGTAAGACTTTGTAAGCCTCTTTCTTTTGACAGCAATATTTACATTCTCGTATCAATTCACTTACACAGACAGACAGACAGACAAAAATTCTGAAAATTTTAGCTCTAATAAAGACCCTCATATTAATTTTTCTTTAATATCTATAATGTACAAACATCGGCATGTTACAATTTTATTATAAGTATAGAGGTAGATAGATGCCATTTATTTGATAAACTTAATCCAATAAAATTTCTCAAGCACGTGGCAACCCCCCTCCAAATATATTTTCGGCAGTAAAAATTCTCAAACCTCTTCAGCTTGATACAAATAATACAATATTCAATTTATCGTATAAATTTAATGTAATTAAAATTTTAAAACTGTTGGTAACCCTCAAAAATTATTTACGGCTGTAAGGCTTCTTAAACCTCTTTCTTTTTACGCCCATAGTGCAATATTAAGTTTTTCTTATCAATTTACTTAACCTGCAATTTTCGAACAGGTGGCAACACTCTAACTTTTATCTTTCTATATTTTAAGTCAGACCTCTAGCAATACATCGGAGAAAACTGCATTCAAATCCATGCATTAGTTTTCGAGTGGTGCGCGTGCAAACATACAGACAGACAGACGAAAATTCTAATAATAGGAGCGTTCCTTATCTCCCAGAAATAGTCAGAAAAAGTCCGAAGTAGTCAGATTTAGTCCAAAAAGCGTTCCTTAACTCGGAAATGACAGCAAAAATGAGAGAGCAACAGTCAGTGAGAGTGACTCTCATCAGTCCGAAGTAGTCAGATTTAGTCAGAAGAATTTTTTCTGGCAAAATCCTGAAAAGTGTCAAACTCAACTGAATTTAAATTAACGGAAATTAAAGAATACGCTAAAAGTGAGAATAATCTAAAAAGTAAAAGAAATGAATTGAAATTGGAAGGAGGCAAAAATAATTGATATAGCAAGTGTTTATTGTGCTTGTGCTTGTGTGAATGTGTTTTGTACATACATTTCTGTTCTTATTTGACGTTTGTTTTGTTGTTGCAATTCTTTGGACTAAAAATTTGGTTTTTTGCGTTCCTTTACTTTTTCTGTTATTCTCTTTTAGTGAGCGCATTTTGCTTACGCTCTGGCATTTTGACACTTTTCAGATTTTAGTCCAAAAAGATAAGGAATGAACCTATTATATGTCTAAATAACACAGGTCAACTCAACACACACAAACTCAACACATTTTTCATTTGAAATACAAACAAAAAACTGACAAAAGTCAAATTGCAATAACAATTCGGCAATGCGTTAGAGAGAAACAAATTCTGTGTGAAAAACGGCTGTGCAACTAAAATTTTGTGTTGAATCTAATAAAACTAAAGTGAAGCGAAATTGTTCGTTTTGAAAAATCATGTGTTGAAATAATTTATGTAGAAAAGTCATATGTTGGGTTAATGTGTTGAGTTGGTATGTGTTGAAATATCTTATGTTATTTAGACCAGGGGCTCTATTCCGTAACTGTGAGTTGTACACTGAAAATTGTGTGCACTCTTCATTTTGCGATTCAGGAAGAGTGAGAATGAGTTTTAGCTGTCAAAATTGTGTACACTTCTCTTCCGAAAAACTCACTGAATTTTAGTCGGTGAGTTTTTGGTTGTGAGTTTTACACTCGGTGTACACTACATTTCCTCACAGTTACAGAATAGAGCCCCTGTTACCAATTCTAAAAATGGTTGATTTGGCTTCTGTTGCTCTAATAAAGACCTCCCAAATTAATTTTGTTTTTAATATCTTTAATGTACAAACATCGGCCTGTTACAATTTTATTATATGTATAAATTTTACAAAATTAATTCTATATATTATACTGAACTATTATTTTTTCTAGGATATCATCACTGTAATTAAAATTTTTTAGAACATATTCTATTTCGTCATGAATATGCACGTAAAACATTGCCCACTGAAAACATATTAAATTTTTTAATCGTATCGAAATTATCTGGTAATCAAAATGAGGGGTGCTCATCCAGTAGCTCAATTGGCTCAGTTGTAGGATTGTTGATATTTTCGAAAATATCGCTTTTCGATACACCGAAATGGCTTCATTGAAAAAATCGTCGTATCGATAATGTCGTTTTTGAAATATCGATATTCCGATGTATCGCGCGAAGAGAAAAACATTTGAAATTTCACAGCAATATTTAGCAGTCCTTGTTCAATAATATTTAAAAGAAAAGAAGGATAACTTAAAGTATTATTTATTTAACATTTTCCACAATTGTAAGATCTATTGGCAGACATAAATTCTTACAAGTAAACATTTTACCTGCTAGACTTCCAACAAACTTAGGAAATGTTTTCAAATATGAATGTATGTAAGGACACATTTTGTAATATATGGATTTGTATTAATACTTATATTAAACGATTGTGTTGAACTGATGTAAAAAATAAACCATATAAATATACAAAGTAGGGTTATGGTGGAAGCTGAAGCATACAATTATTTTTTCTGGTAACAAGGCGGTATTTGTGCGTGAAATATCCATATCTGATATTATCGTCCAAAAAAATATTGCGCCGATAATATCGGAACAAAAAAATATCGCCAATATCGATGTTGGCTCACAACAACATTACTGCGGCTCACTTTGGCTCACTTACAACAAACACAAAATTCGTTGAACCACAACGCGCAAAATGTTCACCGTCAAAAATCAATCGACATTCAGTGGACTTACAACAACACCACTGTGGCTCACAGTGGCTCTCTTACAACTAGGGATAGGGACACGAATTTCGATACGATACGATACCATATCGATACTTTTGGCATTCGATACCGATATTTTCTACTCGATAGTTTTAAAAAGATATTTTTTGGAATCGAGTACCAGAACCCTAGTATCGTATCGAATGTAATAAACTCACTGTTCAATTTATTGCATAGTCTTTTACTTTTCTACTAACTTTTTGCAGCCCTGTAATGTTGTACTGAACATTGAATTGTTTTACCTTTTGCAACCCTGTAATGACAACTGGGAATTGTATTTTTTTGTAATAAACTCTCTTGAATTCGGAATTTTTAAAGAAAAGACACGCGGTTTTTTCACATAACCTTAATTTTATAACAAGGTTCGTATTACTATTAATGTCTTCGCAGCACTCGCATTATAAGGATAATGTTATTAACAATTAATAATAAATTGGGCTTTAGGAGCAGAAATGTGTAATATAGTTAGGATTGCATGTGGTGGAATTTGAACCCACGACTTCGGTGTTTTAAGACAACACCTCAATCTCTACGTGTTGTTACACAATATGTTAGTGTTTGACCGAGATTCTCCTCCGATTTGTAAAGTGCGCCTTAAGTTCTGAACACATTAAAAACGACGAGCTATGGGCCACAGCTTCCAATTTGTTATCTTCATTGTCTAAACGCTTTGTCGATAGCGACATGATTTTTTTGAATGCGTCGGCGACATCATGAATTTGTACGAGTTTGACATAAAAGAAGAGGAAGAACCTAATCTGTCGCTGGAAAAATAGAAATAGATCTAATCTGGCCACAACCACAGTCGTCGCGTAGCCCGGTCGGTGCCAAAATTATTATCTACATAAGAGTACGTGTTAAAATAATTTGACAGCTATGGTCCATAGCTCGGCGTTTTCATTGTGTTCGGGCTATTAATGTTGTGGCACAAAAGGGGTCACTATAGTTTTATGTCGACTTTGAACGGCGATTTTGTTTTACTGGGATCTTGAAAACGTGGTTATTGACTATTGCAAGCTAAATTATGTTTATTCATGTTTGTTTTTTTCTTTTTTTCTAATTAATGTTTTTAATTACTAAATATTTTACCTGTGTATTTTTTTTATAGAAATTTTGTCATGTATAAGTTATGATATTGTGTCCGAATGCAATGTAGCAACAACACAGCCGGGTTTGTCGCTGAATGTAATAAGAGTTAAGCCAAGCGTGATCACCGCCTAGCAACAGCAACACCGCTCGCATGTGTTCTCTAAGCTGCCAACAGTAACATAGTCTGGCGCTTAAGAACAAAAGACAGCGCATAAGCTTATCACGCACCTAGCAACAGCAAGTTATCATACGATTGTGCCCGAATTTTACGTAGCAACAACATCACTACACAGCGGAATGTAATAGGAGCTAAGCCAATCGCGATCACCACCTAGCAACAGCAACACCTCTCGCATTTGTTCTCTAAGCTGCCCAGCAGTGACACAGTCTGGCGCTTAAGAACAAAATACAGGCAATTGGCCTTGAATATGTGGTTGCCCAGCATCATAGCAACAGCATAGGCCAGCGCATAAGCTTATCACGCACCTAGCAACAGCAAGTTATCATACGATTGTGCCCGAATTTTACGTAGCAACAACATCACTACACAGCGGAATGTAATAGGAGCTAAGCCAATCGCGATCACCACCTAGCAACAGCAACACCTCTCGCATTTGTTCTCTAAGCTGCCCAACAGTGACACAGTCTGGAGCATAAGAACAAAAGACAGGCAATTGGCCTTGAACATGTGGTTGCCCAGCATCATAGCAACAGCAACACCTTGCAGACGGGCTGCCCAAGAATACAATAACAGTTTAGCTTTGGGAAAGGTATTTAAGCTCGAGGATGATGGTCGGCATGTCAGTGTCATGATTGGACGCAATAGAGTAATATGTTTACCTAAATAAATTTAAAGTGTTAAAGCATATGATAATAAGTGTTTTATTATAAAAAGCAAGGATATAAAAGGACTTGCTTAACTTATACTCGTTAGATCAGTTTTCTTACATAGATTGTAAACACAAAAAACGAGACATTTAGTTTTACTTTCAACGATCTCAACAAAGAGACACTCAACTGCACTTGAAGAGTCGGACTTAAATATTATTTCTGTTTTAAAAGAATTCCGACAAGAAACGGCAACACCCCCACCTCTTCCCGTAGTTCTATCGTTTCGAATCAAGTTGTAATCACATACGCGATAAACATGCTAGTGCTATATCGGAAAAAAAGATAATTAAAGTAATCGATTTTGTCGGAGGTCAAACTACGAGCATTTATAAGGCAAATATTGAAACCCCGATGATGGATACATACAGGCTTTAATATTATTCTCAAATGATCATTGCTAGCTTTTTATCTGCGTGAGCCATTCATGGTTTATGTAGAGATAAAATTGTGCTATCGAAAGATCAGTAAAATAAAGGAGAGGGAAAGAATAAGTTGAGATAAAGAGGAGAAAGGAAGACGAATTGTTGCTATAACGCAAAAGTAAACTTGTTATAAAATTAACTTAAAATTGTAAAATTGAACTTAATGCGTATATCGTGAAATTGTAAATAACTACTCTCAATGAATTACAATTACTCTCAGAAGGTTATTCACTGTACTCTCACTGATAAATAGACCTATGCTTATGGTTAACTGTCAGCTGCAATACTATTCAAGGTTGCGATGTCAGCTACCTTCAATGCTTCAGTTTGCGGACGAACTCGCACATAAACGTGCCCCTGCATTGAGAACGTGGACGACAGACGTTTTTCTTTTTTAATTGAGTGAATAAGGGCCGTTTTCACTAACTCTGGTTAACACTAATCCCCAGTTAAACATCGTTGCTGACGTTACGTGCGTGCATCAGTAACGTCGATAACCAGTGTTAACCAGACTTTAAGAAACTGGCACTAAGTGCATAATCTCGTGGTTCTTCCTAGAAAGGCATTCGTGGATAAACATTTTTCCATCCGAGTTGTGATCCAGGTCGCGAAGTGTTAATGGACGTTTATTATTTTTGCAGAAATTCGCAATCGCTTTTGAGAACTGTGAACGGTCGCTAGGTATGTTGAGTTTTATAATTACTGAACCGGGTGAATTGTTGTTGTTGCTATGTACGTAGTCGGAAAGCAGAGCGAACTTGCGGAGCTATGTGTTGAACTTTTTGGCACATTTGAGAGAACATATCAACTGGGCTTTCACCTTTAGCACAAGGAAGACCATTCACAATGAGATCCAATGATACTAAATGGTTTTCTTGATCCTCAATAGCTCTGATCCAGTACTCCATGAACTTACAGTATTTTACACGAAATTGCAAGAAGTTGCAGGAAAAATGTTCCCGTACTCCAAAATCCTGCAAATTCCTGTGAATGAGAGCGTCTTTTGGAGAGTTATGTAGAGAATGAAGTTGCAAGATTTTACCCGAACTTTTTCTTCTGGTAAAATCATGAAAAGTGTCAAGCAATCACTGGTTGACGTTTTTACAGGAAAAATGGTTTTTTTGTTGCTCTACTTTATGTTGTTACTCACTTTTTACTCTTACTTCAGAGAGTAATTTTGCTGTTTGGCAGTTTTACAGGATTTTTCACGAAAAGTATTGGATTAGAGCTAATATGTTGTTTTAAAGCATGCACTTCTTTGCTTAGTTTTTCCACCACCATACCAAAGAACGTAGATAACAAGAAGGGACAAATCGTTATAATTGTGGCGAAAGTGCGCAACAGGGGCGTGCTTTCTCTTTTCATCCAATTAAAAAACGCACTAGGACAAAAGAGGAGGCACGCCCCTGTTGCGCACTTTCGCTACAATTATAACGAGTTGTCCCTTCTTGTTATCAACGTTCTTTGACCATACCACATTCCATAAAAAAGTAATTTTTCCGTTTTTCGAAGTTAGCTTCAGAGATCGAGATATGGGCGGGCGTTCGAAATTGGACCTTTGGTAAACAATTATTTTTAATTATTGTATGTAAACAACTAAAAAAGTAAAGATACTCAATTTTTTTGTTTTTAAATATAATTTTTTTAATCTTACCTTTGACTTCTTATAGCACCTGTAATATAAGTTTGCACAAAAAAGTTACATACCGTTTAAATAAGAGCAAAAGGCGGACAACGTCTATAGTTTTACTTTTTTAATTGTTTACATACAATAATTAAAAATAATTTTTTACCAAAGGTCCAATTTTGAACTACGAAGGCCCATATCTCGATTTCGGAGACCAACTTCGAACCACGGAGAAATTTCTTCTTTTACTTATGAGTCAATCTCTTCAAAAAAAAAATTGGTTTAGTCCGATACCCAGAAAAAAAGTTTATTTTGCCGTATAGTGTAGTGCAGGCTTTCCCAAAGTGGGTGCCGCGGCACCCTAGGTTGTTCTCGTAACAAGCGCAGCAGCTTCGCGCACGTGTTTATGTTACTTATTCTTTGGAACTTCACAATCACACTGTGAAAGATCGAATCAACACGATTTTAGTGGCAGTCGAGAACGAGCTTATAAGAAGATTGAAAACTTGGGAATTTTTTAGTTTGCAACTTGACGGAAGTACCGACCTAGTGGGACTTAATGTTCTTCTCATGTTAGTGAGGTACCCATTCGCAATGCAAATCGAAGAAGAACTTTTGATGAGCGAATTTTTTGAGACTTACACCACTAGCAACGAAATTTTTAAAGCTATCGACAAATTTGTACAGAAAAATGGTTTGTGGATATTTGCAGTGGTTGGAAAAACGAAAGGAGCGATGTCTAGGATAAAGCAAGAGGCAGAAAACGCCACGAGAAGTCACTGTATGATCCGTCGGTATTCCCTGCCGACTAGGAAGATGCCGCCAGTAGATTTAAAACCCGTATTGGATGACGCTGCGAAGATAACAGAGGCCTGCGAAATTAAATTGGCCACGTCGAGATTTTTTTTTTATTGGTGAACTGTTTATTTTAGAGTTTCTAGCAATTTGCATGAAACCCCTATAAATAAACGAAGTAAACCATAAAAACGTATGTAGCTTCGAAGTTAACGCTAAGAAAATTGATAACGGCCAGTTTCACCAGCAATTTAAATGGAAAATGATTTTTGTTTTCTTTCAATTTTCATATAAACTTCAAAAAATGTAAATAGTTTTTCACTTAAATTGCTTTCGTGAAATTGGCTGTAAAAGTTATTTTCTTAACGCGCATTACACTGGTCGACGGCCAAAATTTACCAGAGACGCCGTTATGAAATTCGTATGTAAAATCACCCCCTGATTCCGAAAATCAAGGTTATTTTTAATTCTATGGTACCGTTTTTGAGATATTTGCAATTTACCGTTTTTGCAAAAAAA
>NW_016157489.1:162751-164354 GCF_001687245.7 Rhagoletis zephyria
TTTTTTTTTTTTGCAAAAACGGTAAATTGCAAATATCTCAAAAACGGTACCATAGAATTAAAAATAACCTTGATTTTCGGAATCAGGGGGTGATTTTACATAAGAATTTCATAACGGCGTTTCTGGTAAAGAGAAAAAGTTGAAATTTGTGGTCCAGTGTTATCAGCGTTAACTTGGAAGGTCTAGAAAAAACCATTGTCGAATATTTTCCCAACATTGACTCTGACGATGTCTACAGCTGGATAACAAACCCGTTTTCATGTGACCCGAAAAGGAAACCTGCTAAGATGACAAATTAAGCTTTTGGAAACCTTATGGAAATCAGTGAAGACAGCACTTTGGATATTAAATAATATGACGGGAGCCAAGAGAGTCCTGGATGCAAGTGTATGCAGATAAAACTGCTGTTGGCAAGATTGCATTAAAACTACTAGTGACTTTAACTTTTACATTTCTATGTGAGACTGCTTTTTCAACAAATGCTTACATAAATAAGTAATTTTTAAGCATAAAACAAAACCGGGTTCGATTCCCATATAAAAATTTAAGATTAGCATTCATCTCTTCATGATCCAATGATCGGATGTAAACCAAATTAGAATGGGACCACCTGTGAGGTAACACTTTTCCTTAAAAAAAAAAGAATTATAGTAATCGGTTAACGTGGACCAAAGTTATGCGGCACCATACATTAAAAAAAATAATAATAATAAATATTTCGACGAATTGATAACCTTCTCCTTTTTGTGAAGTTGGTTAAAAACAAATGCGTCAGCACGCTTTCAGCGTCAAATGATTTCAGGGTAAAATTGTCAAAGCTCCCAATAAACTTAAAGGAAATAATGAAATCATCATAACAATTTCAGTCCTCACTTTAAAGCTAAGTGCATGATGTTTGCATTGTGTTTTTTTGTTTTCGTAGACATTTGAAGAGTAGGCGTGCCGCGAAATTTTCTCAGCACAACAAGAGTGCCGCGGTGAAAAAAGTTTGGGAACCCCTGGTGTAGTGAATCACAACAATTAGTTATCAAAATTTCAAAGGTTATATTCCCTGCAGCAAATCAAACTGGTTCAGAACTTGAGCTAAGCTAGCCTGAAAAGGGTCGGTACTGGTTCTTCATCTATCTCAACTCAATGCTTTCAACTGTTTTTTTTTAACATGGCGATGTCCTACGAAGTGACAATTGTCGCCCTCTGCAGAACTTTTGAACTTGTTCTGAGCTGACTCTGGCTTAGATGGCTCTGAGACAGTTCATATAACAACAGTTCCTAGATAGTTCAAAAAGAGTTACCTCCGAACTAGAAATAATTTGGTTAGTTTTGAGCTGGTTCTTAGAAGTATAGTACAGAGCCTTTTCTTTAAATAAGCACGCATACAATTTTGTAAATAAAAAATATATACTTCATTTTATGTTTAAAGAGCTATTTGATTTGCACTAATTTACTTTTTGAGGCAAACTGTGCTTTAAAATTAGGAACATAAATTGTCAATTATTCCTTTTTTTCTTTTTGTTATTCGTAAAAATAATTTATATTTGTTACGTATAATGGGTATTTCTGGGATACTTATAATTAAAAATCTAAACTAAATCGTGTAAAAAAA
>NW_016157489.1:164593-165500 GCF_001687245.7 Rhagoletis zephyria
GTCTATTCATGATGAAATGTCAAAGCATACTGAGCATCTTTCTCTTTGACACCATGTCTGAAATCCCACGTGATCTGTCAAATACTAATGCATGAAAATCCTAACCTCAAAAAAATCACCCGTTAGCAACATATGAGTTTCAACCGTCCAGCTCTGCATCCCTTTTGCAGTAGTTCAGAGGCAGTTCTGAAATTTGTGGGGCGGAACTAGCGCTTTGCCAGACTGTCCCTAAATTTTGCTGCAGGGTTGCATGTAACACCACGAGTGCTTTTATCGACATGATCAGAGGTGGGCACTACCACAAACAAGCTTTCGCTAGAAGTGAGAATGTGTTAGTGTGCCTAATTCATTTTGCATCCCAGCACAGTAGAAATCGGTGGTATGCATTCACGAAGAATGCTTGCTATATGAGTGAATTAGTGTGAACAATTCATTCGTAGTCATTATTTTCTACGAATAAATTCAAATTTCAGCGTATTGCAAGCGAATGTACGTTGTCGTTGTTTTAAATACATCTTATATATAAAAATAAGTGCACGTTTTTGGTGTGACCTCATAACTTGAGAAAGGCTTCACCGAATTCAACCAAATTTATGTGGCATATTCGACCTATCATGCAGATGGTTTATGCGAAGTTTTCCCGAATTCGAAAAAGGGGGCGTGGCACCACCCATACTAACTAAAATATAAAAATAAGTGAACGTTTTTGGTGTGACCATGTAACTTGAGAACGGCTTTACCGCATTCAGCCAAATTTATGCGGCATATTCGGGCTATTATGCAGATGGTTTATGTGAAGTTTGCTTGAATTCGGAAAAGGGGGCGTGGCGCCTATATTTTATATATACAAATTAGTGAGTTAGCTTATAACTTGAGAACGGCTTCACCGAATTCAACCAAATTTATA
>NW_016157489.1:165917-167935 GCF_001687245.7 Rhagoletis zephyria
CCACATTTTTTGTGAGTTTTGAACGTTATAGTAATCCAATCTTCTCCATATTTTATATTTAGGTTTTTCTAATAAAATAAAGACTACAAACTAAATTTCATCGAAATCAATACTTTAATGATACCAGTAACGACTTTTTTGGAAATATTTTAGCAGTTGCCGCATAAACTATGTAGAGAACTACATATTAAATAAACGAAAACAGTTTGCTATTAGTTTTAGGGACTAAAAAATCGAAAAAATATAGTATAGCATCTCTTGTCAGCTTTCACATGACCAGGATGAGTAACATTGATGACAGCGCAACTAGCAACATATGAGTTTCAACCGTCCAGCTCTGCATCCCTTTTGCAGTAGTTCAGAGGCAGTTCTGAAATTTGTGGGGCGGAACTAGCGCTTTGCCAGACTGTCCCTAAATTTTGCTGCAGGGTTGCATGTAACACCACGAGTGCTTTTATCGACATGATCAGAGGTGGGCACTACCACAAACAAGCTTTCGCTAGAAGTGAGAATGTGTTAGTGTGCCTAATTCATTTTGCATCCCAGCACAGTAGAAATCGGTGGTATGCATTCACGAAGAATGCTTGCTATATGAGTGAATTAGTGTGAACAATTCATTCGTAGTCATTATTTTCCACGAATAAATTCAAATTTCAGCGTATTGCAAGCGAATGTACGTTGTCGTTGTTTTAAATACATCTTATATATAAAAATAAGTGCACGTTTTTGGTGTGACCTCATAACTTGAGAAAGGCTTCACCGAATTCAACCAAATTTATGTGGCATATTCGACCTATCATGCAGATGGTTTATGCGAAGTTTTCCCGAATTCGAAAAAGGGGGCGTGGCACCACCCATACTAACTAAAATATAAAAATAAGTGAACGTTTTTGGTGTGACCATGTAACTTGAGAACGGCTTTACCGCATTCAGCCAAATTTATGCGGCATATTCGGGCTATTATGCAGATGGTTTATGTGAAGTTTGCTTGAATTCGGAAAAGGGGGCGTGGCGCCTATATTTTATATATACAAATTAGTGAGTTAGCTTATAACTTGAGAACGGCTTCACCGAATTCAACCAAATTTATATGGCATATTCGGGCCATAATGCAGATATTTTATGTAGAGTTTGCCCAAATTTGGAAAAGGGGGCGTGGCATATGTATCTTATGTATAAAAAATAAGTACACTTTTTGGTGTGAGCTTATAACTTGATAACGGCTTCACCGAATTCAACCAAATTTATACGGCATATTCAGGCTATCATGCAGATGGTTTATGTTTGCCCGAATTCGTAAAAGGGCAAGGAATGAAATCGAAACCCAAACCGAAACCGTAACCGTTTAAAACCGTTTCGTTTTTCAAAACCGAAACNCAAGGAATGAAACCGAAACCCAAACCGAAACCGTAACCGTTTAAAACCGTTTCGTTTTTCGAAACCGAAACCGTAACCGTTATCTTGACCTGAAAAGGAACGATACCGAAACCATTTCAATCACAGGTTTGAATCGGTTTCCAGAAATTTACAAAAATAATAAATAAAAATTTCTTTGAAATAAATGATTTGATTGAAACCAAAATCAGCAACATTTTTTTGTTGTGAATCGATGATCGATTAATTATATTTAAGTAGTTTCTTTCCCGTACGCAATGCGAGATCCCGCGTGTGCCCTAGTACATAGGGCGACATCTAGATGTCATCTACCTCGCCCTATTCACTACAGCTGTCGCCCTATGCACTATGCTTTTTTATAGGAACTTTTCAAAGCTTTGCTTTGGTGTCGGACACACAACATTGAAATTTTCTGGATCCAAGGTAGGACTCAAAGTAGAGCCCGCGCTATAACGCCGGCGACTCAACGAGCGGTCAAGGCGGTTAAAAACCGCTGGGTGCAGAACACACCCCAGGCAGCCCCTGGAAAGGTCACCCAAAAACAATCCCGCCGGTCAGAACAGTGTCGGGATATGGATCGACCGATGTAGTACCTACACCAACACACTCGCGAGCCAAAACAA
>NW_016157489.1:169800-188791 GCF_001687245.7 Rhagoletis zephyria
AAAATATCCCAGAAATCATGCCTGTACTCAACAAATGGGTAATAGAGAGCGAAAATTCGAGCGTATTCGATGGTAAGTGTATTCTTCTTCCTGCCCGAAACTGCCCGAAATAGCCCGAAATTTTCTCCGAGTAAAAATGGATAAAGTGTCAAAGTGCATATCAGCTGTATTGTGTTTACATGTTGCCTGCATTTACTTGGTGCTTTTAAGGAAAAGTGAATGGCCTGTTGATGTTCCGCCGATATGCGTGTATAAACCCTCCTCAAAGTCTAGCCAAAAAGCCAGCAACTCACACAACAGGTTCCCCAGAGCAATTCGCTCGAGAAAGTGGTACCCGGTACACGTAATACGCGGCACACAGCACAACAATCCGCCAAAACAGGCAACCCGGCCCAAAATTACCACCGTAGAAGGCAGAAACCCCGAGCGGCAGTGCAGGAGCCCAAGAATTACCCTTAAAACGGCCACAGGGGCTTAAAAAGACCAACTGGTCCGAAGGTAAGTAGTTTCGGACTAGTCCCAAACTGGGACCCAACTGGTTCCCGGACTGGTCCCCGACTGGTTACCAACTGGTCCCACGAGATAGTTACCAACTGGTGCGAAAGTGGTTACCAACTGGTCCACCTATACCTCAGGTAGTCCACAAGTCACTTCACTTACAAAGCATTCGATTTAGTTGACAATAGTCACATGCATTTACATATGTATGTACATACAAACGAGCACCAATTAATTTTATTTAAAGAAATGGCGTGTCGTCTATTTCTGGTGTAGCAAACGTAGTACATAGGGCGACATCTAGATGTCATCTACCTCGCCCCATTCACTATGCTTTTTTATAGGAGCTTTTCAAAGCTTTGCTTTGGTGTCGGACACACAACATTGAAAGTTTCTGGAACACAACATTGCAAGTTGATAAAAGCGTTGTAATAAAAATGGGCGATATTGGAAAAGAGGGCGTGGCACCTCACATCTTATATACAAAAAATAAGTGCAAGATTTCAACCAAATTTATACGGCATAGTCGGGCTACTATGCAGATGGTTTGTGTTAAGTTTCCCCGAATTCGGAAAAGAGGGCGTGGCACCACCTATACTAACAAAAATTTTCATCTGGTATATCTCTTGAAATATTTGTGGTAGATTATTGGAATTCGTAGCTATACGTGGCCTGTTCAAGAGTTGGCATTCCAAATAGTTTACTTTTTCATACCGAAGATGGAAAAACAAAAAATGTTGTATATCCAAATGTGTTGGATTAAGATTAAAAATAAAGAATAAAAAATTTTTAAATAAAACATGATAAGTTTTCATATAGAAAAATTCCAGGATTTTTCATTCATTTTTCAATATTTGGTGTAGAGAAGCACACCGGGGTACCGCTAGTTTCTTGATAAATTTAGAGTGGAATTTTTGTAATATTTCCAGTCTAGTACAAAAATTTTAGTAAACGGACGTGTTGTGCGATACTATTTTCAGCACAAACGGGCTTTTACAAGATATGCAATGTGCATATGTAAGTGCTACTTTTTTGTATGTCCCCGTATATTAAAATTTATGAGAGAAGTTATTGTTGATTTGAAATTGCAACAGCGTTGAATCAAAGTTGTTTTGTGGTAGATTTTAATACTATGTTCAAATTGACGAGTTAAACATGTTAAATGGGCTTGAACCAGTTAAATGAACAAAACATGTTCATAAACAAGTTAAATCGTATGCAATTGTTGTTGGAAAATTGAACCAGAAGCTTTCTGCTGCAGCCAATCAGAATGAGCCAAAAGCTTTCACTTGACACGCCAACAGGGTTAGAGTGTCACTACGAGCGTAGTAGATTTACTACGGTTTCAGAGAAAATTTTAAACTTACTACGCTACTCCGCTTTACCTATGATCTGCTCCTTTTTAATTACAAAATAATAAAGAACGCCTTTGCAGTATCTAAACTAAAAAAAGAAAAGCATAAAATAAATTAGTTTTTCTTTTTAATACAAACATGAATTGATGAATTCAGGTAATTTTTAATGTATAATATAAATAATATTAGACTAATTTGTATTTTTATGTAGCACATACTATATCTAAACAAAAATATGCCTCTTAAAGGTATTCTTTCTGGAAAATGGCATAAATTTCGTAATTTTTCCACGATAATAATAGTTGAAATGGTATTTTAAAGATAGTTCTATCCACTCTTTCGCTAATATATGCAACACTTGCTTGAAATATTAGATGATAACTCTGTTATTCAAAATCCATTTGGTTCCTTACTTTGGCTAAAGAGAGATTGTAGAGTCTAAGGTTTATACGGTAAAGCTCCAGGGAAACAATTGGAGGATAGCGTAACGCATTTTTTGGCGATTATATAAAATAAGGATCGGCAGCCATTTTTGCATACTTAACTAAGAAAAATGTCTCTTTGGATTATGACGTTCTCCAGTAAACGAGCGACCTATAAAAATACTACTATGGAACATTATTTTATGCTACGATTTTCCGATTTAAGCTTGCAGGAGTTCTAACCCTGCACGCCATTTATTTGAAATCAACCGTCAAAGGTAACTCGAAATGTTCAATGTGGACGTTTGTGTTTTACAAAAAGCTTTTTTTCATTTAACAAGTTAAATGGGGCCAATTTGAACGTAATATTAGTCTCTTGGATTGTATCTAGCAAGAAAACGTACCCTGCAGGAAATATATCTAACTATACCCTGCAGGAAATGTATCTAACTATAAGTTAACTTTAAGTTGATAAGGAAGGGGCTAAAAGTCACTCTTATCTGTATATTTTCTTTGACGAAAGCTAACTATATTTCTATGGCGATGGCCGCGAAATAGTCAAGGGTGGTTACCCCTGCATTAGATGTAGTCAAGGGTGGCTTTTAACATAATTCGACAGGTGCTGATTTGAGATTTACCACTGCACAACTGAACCCTGGTTTCTTCGAATGATAGGCCCGTCATATTGGGTACTTGTACGTCAATAACGGACAAGTATACAAAGGAAGTGGCGTACGTACCGTAGAGATTTGCCACAGTAAAGGTGTTGCGTCTGCAAACAAAAATTAGCTGTTCCTTATGGCCGCGTACTTAGGGTTTACACAAGTCAATTTTTCAGATACAATAGCAAAACATTCACATTTTTTTACTAATATATTCCCACTTCTCTTGATGTCTTCATCACTGTCTCTGGCTTTTCGAAGACAGTTTATTGTCTGGATGCCTACTTTACTAAAACAATGTGTAAATTATGTGCATATTCTCATTGGTCTTGTCTTGTGTAAACGCGGGGTTATAAAACTGTCAGCAGTGACGGACTTACGTGCGTCAAAAGTTGAGTGTTGGCCAAAGTTCGTTGGGTCCGTCGACGCAAGGGTTGCCAGTCTGAAGCTCTCTATGCAAACACACACAGTCTACTCAACTGTCAGTTTCATCCTTGAGCGGAACGTACGCCAAGAACCCATTCTGACGGGGCCATGAAGCTTTAACGCATAATAATATTGGCAAATCACATACATACATTGGGCCGATCGTAACACACGAGAGTTCGATATACTCAATGGTTCAACAGGTCGATTTAGTCAGACTTTACGGCACCTTTTCTCACTTGTCGATTTTTAGTAATAACTAAACTAATTGTGAAACTGAGCTATCCAGAGACCTACTCAAACAAACACACAAAACTTTGTTAAAATCCCTCCAGCCCTTTAGGATTTCACTCACAAATATACCTACAGAAGAATTATATACGCATTCAAAGATAAGTAAAAGTCAAAAAATGGGCTTTCAAAGAGCCCATTTTTCTCACACAAAGTGTTCCAGTACTGTACCATGAACATTTCTAGAGATATGCAGTATGAAATTGGGTATGTATGGTAGGTGCCACGTCCCCTTTTCCAACAGCTCCATATTTTCTCCATGACCATGCGAGTAATTGCATATATCACCACACCAAGTTCCAGTACTCTACCAAGAACAATTCTAGAGATATGCAATAAGAAAAATTCGTCTTATATGGGAGGTTCCACGCCCGTATAAAGTTCCAGTACTCTACCAAGAACAATTCTAGAGATATGCAATAAGAAAAATTCGTCTTATATGGGAGGTTCCACGCCCGTATAAAGTTCCAGTACTCTACCATGAACACTTCCAGAGATACTTATTATGAAAAATTCGGTTTGTAGGGGAGTTCCACGCCCCTTTTATATATTGAGATTTTCGTTAGGATGGTTATCGGATCCTTTGAGCGTCTGCAGCAGGTGTCCGAAATTTCCAAAAAAATCGGTTCAGCTATTCTCGAGCTTTGCGATATACACATGTAGATGGATAAGAGTTGCTGCTTTTAATATTGCGCTCACTTACGTACAAAAAAACATAGCAGCAAGGTTTTTATGCGTAATTATATGCATACATATGTATGTAAGTACATAAATATGCATATAAAAATGTAAGTGCCAACAGCAATGTTAGTTGCTCCTTGTGCCAACATAAACGACTCTACATACATATCTAATTATCTATCTGTGTTGTAACTATGTAATATTGATGCGCCTAAAAGATGCAGCGATTTCCATTCTCCAGTAACATACCTGATGATAGTACGAATGGAAATTATGAAAAGCGAGTTTTTAGTTTTTTAAACTATAATNATATTGATGCGCCTAAAAGATGCAGCGATTTCCATTCTCCAGTAACATACTTGATGATAGTACGAATGGAAATTATGAAAAGCGAGTTTTTAGTTTTTTAAACTATAAGTTTTTATTTAACCTAAGAATCAACATTAACGTTAACATTAGCACATATGTATGTATATGTATACATAACCCTTGCTTTGCGATGTATTCCGTACGAATTAACAGCAGAGGGCGCTCTCAGCCGTGAGCAGCGCTGTTGTATGGGCATATATGTTAGATTCTATAGGATTTTTAAAGTCCTGCAGTTTCATTTTTAGGAAGTATTTAAACTTTTTTTGCCTAAGACAATTCTCATCCAGAACCTATAACCGTAATTTCAAAAAAATCGGTACAGCCGATCTCGAGCTTTGCGAACAGAAAAAAACGGCAGAGGGCGCTCTCAGCCGTGAGCAGCGCTGTTGTATGGGCATATATGTTAGATTCTATAGGATTTTTAAAGTCCTGCAGTTTCATTTTTAGGAAGTATTTAAACTTTTTTTGCCTAAGACAATGAGAAGCCCATCCAGAACCTATAACCGTAATTTCAAAAAAACCGGTACAGTCGATCTCGAGCTTTGCGAACAGAAAAAAACGGCTTTCAAAATATATATTAGTATAGATTAAGCATATTTTCTTTTTTTTTCTACAAGTGAACAGTAATCAATACCCAAACAAATTTACAAAGAATTTTTTCGTCATAAAATAGCCCTCGTAAGTCCAACTCTAGCTGCGCTTACCACATGAAGAACTCATTTTCTCAAAAACTCAAAACAAATTTTTATTATTTCACCAAGAAACTTAGTTTTAAACTTGGTAATTATGTATGTATACATAATGTAAGAAATCCATTGTCGTTATATAACATAAAATAATCAATAGCCGTGTTTTTTTACACGCATATACATCTACGCGTAACGTCTAAAAGAAACAATCATCGACAATTTCATTTCAAAACAAGTAACTTTGTTTTTATAGACAACTATTCATAAGCAAACATAAACAACCTTATTCTAGAATCCGAATTTTCGTAATTCGTAATTCGTAGATACGTTACGAAAAGCGAAAAATCGACATGCTGCAATCCTTGTGGAAAAATGTGCAGCATATCCAGCTATCAGTTGTTTTTCGAAGTCAGCTGTATGAAGGAAAACAAAGAGGAAAGGAATTAAAGAATCATGTGCTTGTTTATTGTAAAATTTTTTTATATTCATTAGCGCACACAAGGGGTGGGTTTTGGGGTTCAAACCCCCCCTAAAGCTAATAACCTCAAATACAATCTGTATCTTAAAGCTAAGAATCCAGCTCTCAAGGAAATTATAAGAAATATTTATTATAATTTCTGTTGCTTGAAAAAGCGCTTTGCTTTTGCTGTAAATTTTCATGAGGGAATAAATATACGAGCATTTTTTTTCTTGAGAGCTGCAAACTGATTTAAGAAATTTTGGTAGAAGAAAATTTCTTTTCCATTTCTCGTCCGTCGTTTTATATGAATTTTTCGTTTTTCTTGAGAGTTCAGTTAATTTTTTCGGTATTTGAAATATTAAAAAAATGTAGCAATCGTGAAAAATCACCATCTCTATCGAAAATCGGAAATCGAAAAAATGAACATTGAAGTGCAAAAATTCATGGAATCAATAAATTTATTTTTACTGACTCTTTTTTAAAATTTTTTATTAGGTACTTTTGAAAGTTGAGCGCATCTTGAGTTTATAGAACTTTTTATTAAGCAAGTAGTTTTTAAGGAAAGAACACAACCGACTTCAATTCTCATATTCAAATTTAGGGGTGCCGTTAATTTCTTCATGATCCAATCATCGGATCTCTAAAACAAATTACGGGACGAACCTTGAGGTACTATCTTTCTAATAAAAAAGGATTATTGAAAACGGTTCACGTGGTCCAAAGTTATGTATATTCCGGCGAGATGATAACCTCCCTTTTTTTTGAAGTCGGTTAAAAGCGTTTGAGTTCTGTTAATCTGTAAATAAAGTGCAGTTTATGAATTTTAAAACGTTTATTTATTTATTACATACTGTACATAAAACTTGCATAAATGTATATTAAAGAGCGTATTATCTGAAGCAAATTTTCAGTATTTTCCGGTGATATATCCTCAAGAATATAAAGCCCCCATAAAATATATTCCTCGGTGCGCCCCTGTTGATTTTACATATTTTGAGGAATATTATGGATTCTGATGCATTTGCAATTATAGCACCGGAATAAAAGCGCGCTACGACAATGGATTCACAAAGGTATGCGGAGCTGTCGGGCATAGTAACCATGGACGCATCTATGTCAGCTTCTGGTTGAATTGTTGAGCCATAAGCTATAATTCCTCCTATGCCTGAAGAACTGGTCCTCAATCCAGTTAATGCAATAACAGCTTTTTCCAAGCCATTGAAAATATGCAGTTTGTTAGGTCCACCACCTGATTGTGCTGGCTTCTGCCTTCGGCTGCGCTTAGGGATTATAAGCCTTACAGAATTCTCTTTTCTGTATTGCCGGGAAAAGGGCGGAAGCCCCTCTTCTACTGTGAAAGGTATACAACATTTATTGTGCATGTGGCGTACCAACATAGCTAATTTCTAAAATCATCATTTTCATAATTTTGCTACTTTTCATTTGAATTGTAATAACTTTAAATTGTGTGCTAAAATATTCGCTGTACAACACTAAATCATTCCATTTATTTCTTTAGCGTTTACAAATACTTGTTTTTGACATTATGTCGTTCTCGCGTTCGCCCTTCAGTTTGTTCTTATATTTGTTCTTACATTCGGCTTATTCCATACCTGGCAGCGAATCGACACACACGTGGAGGATAAGTATTCTAGAAAATTCTTGAATAAAGACTAAGTTTAAGCTACAAAATCGCGTTTAAACCTAAATTGGTGACCCCGCACGTTTTGATAAACCCGCACGTTTTGATAAACCCTACCGTTTGTATGAACCAGCACGTTTAGAAAAGCCGCTCGTCATTTCCAAGTACCTGAACCGGCGCACATTAAAATGAGGCAAATAACCACACTTTTTGGGGCGCTTGGATAGCCACACTTTCTGGATCCTGCTATCACACAGCTTTGGCGGAACAGAGTGCAAGAGCCCGCACGTTGCAGAAACCCTCTCACCCGCTTGTAAAAACGTTTTTTTAGTATACGCGATAATTCGTTTGCAAGAGCCTGTACAATCGCAAAATTACAGGAGCCCTCTCATTCGAACTTCTCACGCACCATGCCTTTGACCGACAGCATGGCAATTGGCAACAGCGGTGGGGAAGGTTCGCTCACCGAAAATTAAAGCACAGTACCACGAATTCCGTTGCCAAAAATGAGTGAGGAGATCATCGAGGCCTACTTCTATGCTTGGAATTCTGGTTTCAGGCCTCGCTCGTATATTCCGACACCAGAAAATGGCACATCGTATTGGCTGGCCTCCCGCCAAATAAACTTCTTGAGCTTAGGCCAATCATAGTGGCAGCGCCTCCAATCGACAAATTCAAGTACATAAAGCAGGTGACTGATCACTTCACAGATAGTCAGCAACGGCGCTTGCAAAAGGTGCTCAAAGATATGCCACTCGGTGACTCGGCACCTCACTCAACGGCAGCTTGTTGCATGACTTGTGGGTAACGCGTCTCCCGCCCTATGTACAAGCAGCTGTAATTGCAGCAAAAGTGCCTCTCGACGAAAAAGCTAAAATTGCTGATTCCATCGTGGAGTCTATTGGTTGTCAAAACGGTCATGTGGACGTTGTGTCTACACATAGCGACATTTCAAACCTCAAAAGTGAAATCGCCGAACAGCCCCGCAGTGTGCAAAAGCATTTAAACTTGAAGGATCGCCGCCTTCGTTCAAGGTCATCCTCAAGAACAAAGAAAGTACGACACAGCGACAAACCTGCTTCTTCGGAAAAGTTTTGTTGGTACCACCGAACATTTGCCGAAAAAGCAACTAAGTTTCGCGAGCCATGTGCTTTTGCTCAAAAGCCATCATCTCAATAAGGCTGCTCAGCTGCAGCGATTTCAGGTCCCGGCAAACAACCTGAGGTCGCCATCGACTACCGGCGTCATATCTTTGACTCATCGTCGAAAATTAATTTTCTTATTGATACTGGCGCTGATGTGTCAGTAGTACCGTCAAACACGAAGGCAGCTAGAGTATACACCACCGGGTTGAAATTGTTTGCCGCTAACGGTTCACCAATTAAAGTATATGGTGAAGTCCTTTTAAAATTAAATTTAGGATTACGCCGCGAATTCGTTTAGAAATTTTACTGAATTAAAATCAATTTGCGCGATTCACAGAACGCTTGCAATGAGTATAAAAACTATTAACGCGCAATCGAATTTCGCGGATATTCTGCAAGAGTTTGTGGATATAACCAGACCACGACCAGTAGGTACGTCTACAAACTCCACCGTAGTTCATCGAATCATAACGCAAGGTCAGCCAGTCTTTTCCCGTCCTCGACGACTCTCGCCGGAAAAATTAGCAGCTGCGCGCGCTGAATTTGACTCCCTTTTTAAGCTGGGAATCTGCCGACCATCAAGCACTAGTTCGGCAAGTCCGCTGCACATGGTGCGCAAATCTGAGTTCTTGAGTCAGTTCTCGACCGTTACCCGCTCCCGTTTCTGCAGGACTTTGCAAATCGATTTACAGAAGGCGTTCCATCAGGTTCCTGTACACCCCGACGACGTCTGAAAAACGGCGATTACCACGCCCTTCGGCCTATACGAATTCACGAGAATGGCTTTCGGCCTACGAAATGCAGCTCAAACATTTAAACGCATAATAAATTAAGTGTTTCGTGGCCTTGACTTTGTTTTTACATACCTCGATGACGTATGCGTGGCTTCAAAATCAGTTGAGGATCATCGTAACCATCGTCAACAGGTGTTTAAAAGATTGCGAGAGCATAATCTCACAATTAACGCAGCGGAATCGGAGCTTGGCGTTACGAGCCTTGAGTTTTTGGGGCACTCCAATATCAAGAAGGGAATTCGACCTCTGGTAAGCCGCGTAGAGGCTCTTCTTAACTCCAAACGACCAACCGTGGCAAACGAGTTGAAGCGTTTCCTTGCGATGTTGAACTTCTATCGGAGGTTCCTACCGCGTGCAATGGAAACTCAAGGGCACCTCTTCGACATGATAGGCGCTAACAAGCGTAACGATTCTACACCTCTTGCGTGGTCCGACGAGACGTCACATAATTTTGAAGCCTGCAAAGAGCAACTGGCAAATTGCGTAATGCTCGCGCACCCCGTACCCAACGCGGAATTATCACTATGGGTCGACGCTTCAAATTTTGCCGCAGGTGCCGTGCTGAACTAGGTGGTGGCCGGCAACATCCAACCGCTCGGGTTCTTTTCTAGAAAGTTTACGAAGGCCGAGATGCGATACAGCACGTACGACCGAGAGCTGACAGCATTATACATGTCCCTTCGTCATTTTCGATACATGGTCGAAGACAGAGTTGCCACGTATACACCGACCACAAGCCGTTGGTGTACGCATTTCAACAGCGCCTTGACAAGGCATCTGACCGTCAAGTGAGGCAACTTGATTTCATTTCTCAAATAACGATGGATAATCGTCACGTGGAGGGCTAAAAGAACGCTACTGGTGATTTGATGTCACGCATTAATTCGATCGATCATGCGCCCATGGACTATGTTCAACTGGCTGAAGACCAAATGACGGTTGATGAACTTCTGTCTATGTTGTCAGGTAATAAGCCTCATTCACTTAAACTAACGAAATTTGCTATTCTTTCTAGTTCGCGAAGTTTCCAGATCCAACGATCGACGAAGAAGTCCAGATCCAACGTTTTACATGCTATTCACGATTTGGCGCATCCAGACACAGGATCTACTGCGCGCCTTATGTCTGAGCGCTTCGTATGGACATCCATCCAACGCGACAGCAAACAATTTGCAAGAAGTTGCATTCAGTGTCAACGGTCAAAGGTTACTCGTTACAACAGAGCGACACTTCAGCGGATTAAAATGCCAACTAAACGCTTTTCTATCTCCACATTGACATCGTTGGACCTTTCCCTTTATCTGACGGCAGCCGTTATTGCCTTATGATAATCGACAAGTTTACCAGATGGCCAGATGTCATTCCCATAGCAGACATCACAACACCGACGGTAGCAAAGGCATTGCTAAACGTATGGATTTCCCGCTTTGGTATCCCAATAAACATAACGTCTGACTTAGGTAGGCAATTCGAAAGCGCTCTTCTTCAAGAACTTCTGAAACGCCTCGGGATCAACCACCTTCGAACAACGCCATACCATCCTCAAGCAAGCGGCATGGTTGAGAGGTGGCACCGTACTCTAAAGTCAGCAATTCTATGCCACAAGCACGACCGATGGACGGCATACCTGCCATTCATCTTGCTAGGATTACGGTCAGCTTTCAAGGACGACTTAATGGCTAGCCCCGCCGAGCTTGTGTATGGAACCACACTTAGGCTACCTTCAGAATTTTGGGTCGACAGCAAACCAGCAAATAGCGAACATGAGATGCTCTCTGAACTTCGGCGGGTCATGCAAGATTTGAAACCAGTTGACGCTGCATGGCACTCAGCACCCAAAGTCTTCGTCCATCCATCACTGACATCCTGCGATCAAGTATTTATTAGAGATGACTCCACTCGGCCATCACTTTTACCGCCGTGCAAGGGACCCTATAAAGTTTTGCCCCGGACACCGAAGTACCACATAGTTGAAATGGGAGGCAAGCCTGTCAAAACCACCATCGATAGGCCCAAGCCCGCTTTTGCTGCTACCGTACCTGGCTTCTGTAATGTGGCGTACCAACATAGCTAATTTCTAAAATCATCATTTTCATAATTTTACTACTTTACATTTGAATTGTAATAACTTTAAATTGTGTGCTATAATGTTCGCTGTACAACACTAAATCATTCCATTTATTTCATTAGCGCATACAAATACTTCTTTTTGACATTATGTCATTCTCGCATTCGCCCTTCAGTTCGTTCTTACATTTGTTCTTACATTCGGCCTATTCCATACCTGGCAGCGAATCGACACACAAGACTAAGTTTAAGCAATAAAATCGCGTTTCAACCTAAATGCATATAACTCCGGCTACGCCATCCACTGTATCTTTGCGCAAAACCCACATCGAAATTTACAAAAAAAAGCATGGTTCAAACCGAATTTGTTAATAAACTAGAGCTCGGAAATTTGGAACCTTTATATTAGATAAAAGTCTAATCCTTTGACCATACGTGCATGTTAAATTTTTTAGATTTGGGTGATGCGTTTGGATACAGCAACTCAAAATCATTATACAAATAACTAAACCGTACCCAAGTTTCTTGATAAGGGGCAACAAGACATTCTTTTTTGTTCGTTCATGTAAAGCAGTGGATAAAAATATACGTATATGCAAAAGGCAAATTTATCTGTTTAAAAGCGCACCACTAATATTTCCTGCAAACATCTTTTTGCTTAATTTTTATCTCGCTTCCGACACAGAATTGTTTTCGTACAAAATTACGCAAAAAAGCTGTCAATTTCTTACGCGTTCGTTTTTAGGCATGTAATTGTTACGAATTTCGAAAGTTCGAAGATACGATTCGGATTGCAACATAGCATTTCTGCGATTCGTAGCAAAATCCGAATATGCAGAATAGGGGCGAAAGTTTTTCGCTTACAGCTCCATACAATTTTTAAGCGCAAATACGTATGCGTGTAAAAAAAACACGCCTAATGTTTCAAACACGAAAAATATTTGACAAATTTAAGGATGGATTTGTTTTATGATGGGATCAGTTAAATAGTTATAACTATTCAGCAAAACTTTTTTGGACACTAAAAAATAACCAGGGACCCAATAGTTCCCATAGTCAGGTTATTCCTCTTAGTATGTTATATTCCAGCTGGTATTAGTAATCTTTAGGTATGTCCAACGTTGCTTCACTAATCCACGTATGGTAATACCGCTGAGGGCCAGAACCACGTGCAAAAGTTTCTGCTGTGCTTACGTCTTCAAATTATTTATATCTTATGTATCTTATATCGTTGTTAAAATGTAAAAGATTTGTGGTTATTCCTCAATTTTAATAGTTATAAATTATGTATCAAACTGTATTAAATTTGTTTGTGTTTAAATGGCAGGGAACTAGACCCTCGTATCGCCAGGTTATTCCTCCAAATTAATAATTTTTTAGTTATTCATCAGATTATAATTTTCAAAAAGTAATTATATACAATTTTAGAAAATGGCTCAAAACTAAGAGTGGTAATTTTTCGATAGTGTTAAAAACTATCGATAGTAGACGAAACCCAAACCATCGATACTATCGATAGTGCGATCGATAGTTTGACAGCTCAAGATTTTATATCATCGGTCCTAGCAATAGCATATCTTGTAGTACCGGGCGCGGTGTTAATAACGTTTTTCTTGCACGTCTACCAGCTCCCCTTACAACTAGTTTATTAGACGATATATATTTACCATTTTTTGATGAAAATACTCCTACATCTTGCTGACGGGCAGAAACTTACTCTTCTTCATCAGTTCAGATAAATTGGGGCAATAAACGAATCCAACTTCCAAATATTACCTTTTGCATCCTCACTGACGATATCATTTGGTATTTGATCATCCAAATCAGATTTTTCTAAAATGGCTTAAATTTTCTCTCTATTCATATTGACACATAAAAACACACAACCGCAACAAAAATACCCTTTTTACGAATTCGCAAAATAATGTCAACTTCACTTTTCTAAAATGACTTCAATTTATTCTCTGTTCATATTCGATCAAAAAAAGGAAATAACTGTATAGTTCAAAATCTTCACTTCTATATATATATATATGTACACACATTAGGCCGGGTCGATTTGTGGGGAGGCAAAAAAATCGCCCATTGCTCTGTGAAAATCATATTCTAGGGATCAAAATAAGAAACTTTGCCGAAGGAACCATACCTCTAAAACGAATTCTGATGTCCCCCAATTTGGGTCGAACTTTTGGGTAGGGGCAAATTTTGAAAAATCCCACTTTGACCCATTTAGAGTGCTCCAATCGAGTCCAAATGTATGACCGACCCCCACTAACTTTGGAGGCCCGACCCACCGATGCCAGTGGCACACCCCCTGGAACCCCCCTGGGGGTTCACCATACAAACATTTCAAAAAAATCGCCGGTTTTGCACTTTACATGAAAAAATCAGCGAAATGC
Source organism: Rhagoletis zephyria (assembly GCF_001687245.7). NCBI lineage: Eukaryota > Metazoa > Arthropoda > Insecta > Diptera > Tephritidae > Rhagoletis > Rhagoletis zephyria. Next base: position 183,701 of record NW_016157489.1, read on the forward strand.
CTATGTTTTTTCTTTTTGGAGTTTATTTTTCTCTTTAGAAATTTATTTAGTCAGAACATATGTAAATGAAAAAATAAAGTTAACTTAGTAATAGAAAATAAATTAAAAAAAATTATTAGAAATTAGCGTTTTTACAACCCTTTTAAAACCAAGGCATCACTGTGATGCATTTGCATGTCGTAAACATAGTTGTGTGGGTTTTTTATTCAACCGTTTTAAAAAATGAAGGTATCACTGTGACACAATTGCAAATCGGAAAATTGCTTGTGTGCGTTTTTTAAGACACAGCTGCATGTCGTAAACTTACTTGTGTAGTTTTTTTATAGCACCTACTTAAGAAATGAAGGTTGTTTTTACAACCCTTTTTGTGGGTATTTTAAGGCACCTTCTTAAGAAATGCGCGTTTTTTGCAACCATTTTAACAATTAAGGTATCACTGGAATGCGAAGCAACCCTTTTAAACAATGAAGGTATCACTGTGACACAATTGCAGATCGTAAAATTGCTTGTGTTGTTTTTTTTAAGCCACCACAAGACACAGCAGGTAGAATTGAAATTACCATTTCATTCTTATTACCTCGTCTCGTAGACCATATATAACGCAACAGTTTTTGTGAATGCATTAAGTCGTTGTGAAGAACTCAAAGTGTGAAGTGCTAATTTCAGATAAAAAAATATTTCAAAAAAAATAATAAGTGAAGTGACCATTCCAAATCAAAAAGTTTACAATGAATCCACCATCCTCTACACCGCAAGATGAAGCAACTACATCAACAACTATCGAAAACCCAATGAGTCATATACCCAAGCATGATGTTACTGTTTTTGGTGTGTCTACTGATTTAACTGATCTTAATTTACCAACCCATCTGGATATCTTGAGATATTATTTTTACTTAAGCGAACGTGCTAAAACAGAACAAAAAAAGTTTTCCCATAAATCATTCACTATTCAAGTACAAGATAAGTTGATTGGAATTTGGGAAAAACTTGGTATGGAAATAATGCTGAAAAAAAGTGTATTTAATAAATTGAATAAATTGCTTGACAAGTATCAAGAGCAAATCAAGAGAAGAAACAACACCCAACAATTTACAGAGTATGTAAAATCTCTGGAAACAATTTTTTACATTGGAACATGTAAATGCGATTTGAAGGCAGCTCCATGTGCATGCGGCTGGGTTCCCGAACGCCTCAAAGAGTTCATGCACGATCAACATAATCAGAGAAGACTAACAATGGATGCATTTGTGATGGAAACTGAAGAGCAAGGAGCAACGTCTATGTCATCAATGCCAACATACCAAGATCCCGATGATTCAACATACGCACCGCCACCGGTTCAAGAAGATATGGATAGAAGCACAAGTTCACAATACACAGAGAGATACGATTGCTTTAACTTTGCCTTGGTATGTGACAGATTTGGTGTGCCTGACAGAGTAGCATCAGCATTGGGAACCGCTCTTTTGCAAGATTTTAAAATTAAAGATAAGCATGGGAAACCTCTCATCATGGATAAATCGAAAGTTCGCAGAGAAAAAGAGAAATGCAGACAAGAAGTGCTTCGCAAACGGTTAGATGATACCAATTTGTTAGCGTTTTCATTCGATGGCAGAAAAGATGATACTTTAACGATAGATAAAATTGATGAGAAGTATCATACTAGGATGGTAAAAGAACCTCATCTTGTTATTTTGAGAGAACCCAATTCTGAATTGATTGGTTACGTAAGACTGGAACATGAAACCGCTGAATACAAAACAACCAAATTAAATGGTTTTTTCAACGATAAAAATATATCACTGGATGCATTAATTGGAATATGCACTGACGGTGAGCCAACAAACACTGGCCCACACGGTGGAATTATACGACGATTCGAATTGCTGTTAAAAAGACCATTGCATTGGTTCGTTTGCCTTCTACACTTCAACGAACTTCCGTTTCGGCATTTGTTTGAAGCTTTGGATAAATCAACCAGCACTGGACCAAGATCGGCAACCGGAAAACTGAGCCGTCAAATCGAAACTTGTGAAACTCTTCCGGTAAGTTATTGCTATCACTCATTTATTATAATTGTCAACCATTTTTAATTATTTTATTATTATATATTTTCAGGTGGTGGACGGCTTCCAGAAAATTGAGTTGCAAAATATGCCCCCTGCTCCAGAAAAAATTGAATTTTCCACCGATTCGAAGTACTTATACGACATGGCCCATGCAATTTCTAGCGGCGTGGTTCCGGTGGATCTGGCTAACATCAAACCAGGGAAAATTGTACATTCTCGGTGGCTCACCAAGGCCGCTAGATTATTGCGATTATATGTGACAACGGAAAATCCAGATGCAAATTTAAGAATTCTGGTTGAATTTATAATTAAATGTTATGTGCCAATGTACTTCAATATCAAGTATTACAGCTCTGTCGTGTACGGCAGTGCATTATTTTTCAAGTTCATTGGTTGGTCACGATTTCTAGAACCTCGTTTACGCAAAATTGTCAATCAAGTAATTAAAGATAATTCATATTATGCGCATTCGGAAAATATCTTGTTATCAATGTTGTTTGATGATAGCAAAGAAAAGCGCGACTGTGCCATCAAGAAAATTCTACGCTATCGAACCGATGTTGACGAGCCAATGGAACTTAGAGTTTATAAAAAACCAGATATAAACTTTAATTGCACAAGTTATACGGAAATGATCAATTTGAATGATATAAATATCGTATTTGAACCACCATTCACGCGAAGCATTCCGTACGATACATTGAAAGAATATTTAAATCAAGATGATCCACCGTTTAATGATCCAAAAATTCCATCACACATACAAGGAACGGAACGACATGTTCAATTGCTAGCTAGCGTTTCCAAACGGGTTATACCGGAAAATGTAGAGGCTGTTATGGCGACGACATTAGAGAGCCGTGCGAAATTGCCCAGACTTGAAAGTAAAAAAGACTTCAAACAATAATTTTTTTTAGTTTCTTTTCTATAACTCACTTAAATTAATTTTTTCATTTACATATGTTCTGACTAAATAAATTTCTTAAGAGAAAAAATAGATATTATTATAAATAAATAATAAATATTATTATAAATAAATAAATAAAAATAAAGAAAAAACATAGCCATTTAGCTGATTTTTTCATGTAAAGGCCAAAAATGGTGATTTTTTGAAATTATTGTATGGGGAACCCCCCAGGGGAGTTCCAGGGGGTGTGTCACTGGCATGTGTGGATCGGCCGTCCAAAGTTAGTGGGGGTCGGTCATACATTTGGACTCGATTGGAGCACTCTAAATGGGTCAAAGTGGGATTTTTCAAAATTTGCCCCTACCCAAAAGTTCGACCCAAATTTGGGGACATCAGAATTCGTTTTAGGGGTATGGTTCCTTCGGCAAAGTTTCTTATTTTGATCCCTAGAATACGATTTTCACAGAGCAATGAGCGATTTTTAAATCGACCCGCCCTAACACACATACATACATACATACATATAAGCGAGCTGGTTTTTACTTGCTAGTGCTCGTACTTTGTTCGAACTTGCGCTAAGAATAAAATATATATGTAGCTAAGCACATACTCGTTATCTTATTGGGCAATTTCGACCCACAAATACAGTATACGTAATTATTTTTGCCTAGCGCATCTTATGCAAGATAAAACACAAATTAAATATTTTCCAAGTTTAGTTTCATTAAATAATAAAAGTAAAAAAGTTTCGTCAGATTATAAAAAGCCTTTAAAAAAATTTTCAATTTTAAAAGTCGTTTGGGCAATTTTGACCAACGAATACAGGATAAGTGTTAAAGAAAATAATCTCCAGTTTTACTTGTCAACCAGAGTCAAGTTAGCTTTTTGTAAATACAAGTGGATTATTTTTTCTCAATTGATAACTTTTTTTGTGCAGGATAGTTTCAACTCTACAGCGGCCACTGAAAAACTTTCTTTCCTACCAAGAGCTGGTTCAAAAACCTACCAAAATGGCTTCGTTCTTCCCATTTCTTTTAATCTGGTTTTTATACTTAAAATAAAATATCCAGTAAACAAAAAGATCAGATAAATAGTTAGTATATACATATAGCACACACAAATAAAGTGGTGTGTGCTTTGAACCAAACCCATCTACCGGCATATATTTCGACCCACTGAATCCGAATCTGAAGTCCGTTTGACTTCTAAACCCTCAATTTCGCAATTTACTTGCGAAAAACCGAAAAAAGACAACAAATTCGCAGTTTATAGTTTTAATAAAGTCTTCGGAGTAAATGACGTGAAAAATCGTATCGGAAAATAAAAGTCCGTCGTTAGATTCATTTCTCATTTGAATACATACATATATTATGAAGTATGTACATATACATATTGCTACCTAAAGGTGAAAAGGTGCCAAGTCCATGTTTTGAAACTGCGAGAATTTCCGAAGGTAATTGGTAAATTTCTGCCTATACCAGTAAGTAACGGGGGTCTTAAATGATTGAGGGTAAAATTGATATTGCTAAAATTTGGCAAGCTGACAGAGAGACACATTACAACAAGCCAGAGATGTTTTCTGTTTTATGAGCAAAGAATCCTACCAAAACTTTAAGCGTCCTACCATCCTACCAACGAGTAAAAAACCTACCAGTTTTGGTAGGATGAGCCCAAAACGGCAACCCTGCGCTAGGCTCCAGTTTGAGATGAATTCATGAATTCTGTGGTACATTCAAAACATGAGTTGATTCTTGCAACCCTTTAATGTTGAAGCACCAATCTATTAATATCGTTCAATTATTTTAATATCTATTGCAACATTTTATATAGACAATACTAAAAAGTAAAAAACAATAATAATAGATTGGCGCTTACACATATGTTAGTGTTTGGCCGAGCTTCTCCTCCAACTTGTGGCGTGCGCCTTGATATTGTCACACAAAGCGGAGGGACCTACAGTTTTACGCCGACTCCGAACGGCGATTGTATTTTTATGAGAAGCTGTTTTTCATGGCAGAAATACACTCGGAGGTTTGCCATTGCCTGCCGAGGGACGACCGCTGCCAAGAAAAACCTTTTTCTAAATTTTTTGCGATGTTGCTTTGACCAGGG
>NW_016157489.1:195549-198057 GCF_001687245.7 Rhagoletis zephyria
ACGTTGTTGCACGCGCTAGACGAGAAAGGTACAATATCATTGTCAATGATGTTCCATGATACATTTGGTAAATTAAAGTCACCCAACACAATCAATGAATCAGAGGGTTTAATCATTGAATTAATTGATTTCAGTAAAGATACATGTTGTGAATACACTGATAAGTCAGATTGGCGGTGTTTATCAGGTAGCTACCGATTCAGTAGTCCTGTAGTCCCTCCCCCGTACTGCAGGGTTGTACCTCACACGAATCATGCATGCACGTACATACACACGCAACACACATGTTGTGTTGTATTGATTCACGTTGATGTTGCATATACAGAACATGCGAGTAACGAGATTATTATGTGAGTAACGATTCGGAACTTCGAATCAGGGGTTGCATTCGTTACTCAGTAACGAATATATACGGTTTGCTACAGCTTTAGTAACTGTTGCGATTGCACTTTCTGAACGCGTTGTTGTGTGCTTCTGATCAACTGAAGAGTTGCGTTTTAAATGATCGTAATATTTTTCTGATCATTTGAGACAACATGTTGGTGTGTACCTTTGAGAGTTGAATTTGACAGCTAATGTATCAAGCCGTTCAGAAGACGCATAACGATCACGGATTTTTTTCAGCAACGGTTGCGCTCAACTGCTGCGCCTTCTGAACCTACCCAATGAAACACATTAAAAAAATTTCATTAAAATCGTTCCGGTCGTTTAGGAGTTCACTCAGAAACACACGTACCGAAGAGTTATATACATATTTATTTACAAACAGGTGAAAGTTCCAATAGTTTTGGAAGGCATACCGCCCCCTTCTCCAATAGCCCCCAGTTTTCTCCATGAGTATGAGATTGATTTCAAATATTTCTGCTGTAAGTGTCCAAAATTGCAAAAAAAATCGGTACAACCGTTCGCGAGATCATCGATCTCATATAAAAAGAAAAAAAATCTGAATAAAAAGTTGCAAATTAGTGTGCAAATTTAAAGAATTTTCCTGAGTTTTGCACAAAGTTTAGAGATTTTATTATTACGTTTTCTAATGTAAAATTAACTATATTTTTTTAAAAAATTATCGAAAATAAATTAGAATAAAAAACTTAGCATATATGGCGAAAAATTCACTGTGCCAATACTTTTGTTCGTCACTGTATAAAAATGAATTCTTTTCCGTATGACGGCGGTGCCTGACCAACCGGCTTAACCGATTTCAATTCTGTAAAAAGGACTTTTTTGGAAATTCTGTGTAGAAGGTTCTTTAATTTTAAAAAAATTTTAAATTTTTTGTTGTTGTTGCCGAAAAATGAAGAAAGCTGAGACGTTACGATTTAAAAATTTCATAGAGTTTTCCGTGTATTGAATGTCAATAAACTACTAAACGGCTGGACCGATTTCGTTCATATTTGGAACATATTTCAGCACCTTGAAGGGAAATATTTCGACTAAAATTCAATTGCTAGGTGGCGCTGGGGTCGGGATATTCATAAAAATTGCATTTACTTGCTGATTTGGCTGATATTAAGAAAACAATTTAGCCAATTTAAACAAACTATTTGGACTTGAAACTTACACGATAGGTGGCCCTGTGGCCGAACCATCCCCAAAAATTATTTTACGCTCAGAGAAGGATATGGGAATTGGGATTCGACAAGGGGGCGTGGCACCTCCCATAGGCGTGAAATTTTTAATCAGCCATAACTTCGAAACTATAAGTCACATGAAATTGAAATTTGGTATACAGGCATATATATGGTAGGTGCTTATAGTATGGTATAAATAAATGAGTTTGTAAAAGTGGGCGTGGCACATCCCATAGGCGTGAAATTTGTTATCTATTATAACTTCGGAACCATAAGTCACATGAACTTGAAATTTGGTATACAGCCATATATATGGTAGGTGCTTATAGTATGGTATAAATAAATGATTTTGTAGAAGTGGGCGTGGCACATCCAATAGGCGTGAAATTTGTTATCAATCATAACTTCGGAACCATAAGTCATATGAACTTGAAATTTGCTATTCAGTCATACATATGGTAGGTGCTTATAGTAGGCTATATATCAATGAGGTTGTAAAAGTGGGCCTGGCACATCCCATAGGAATATTTTATCAGCTATAACTCCGGAACTATAAGCCACATGAACTTGAAATTTGCTATTCAGTCATACATATGGTAGGTGCTTATAGTAGGCTATATATCAATGAGGTTGTAAAAGTGGGCCTGGCACATCCCATAGGAATATTTTATCAGCTATAATTTCACAACCATCAAGCACATGAAATTGAAATTAGGTATGCAGACATATATAACTGAGTAGAACATCCCATAGGCGTGGAAATTTTTATCAGCTATAATTTCACAACCATCAAGCACATGAAATTGAAATTAGGTATGCAGACATATATAACTGAGTAGAACATCCCATAGGCGTGGAAAATTCGGAATCATATGTCACGTGAAATTGAAATTTGGTACGCAGACGTATCTATAGTAGGTGCTTATAGTAGGCTATA
>NW_016157489.1:199395-223078 GCF_001687245.7 Rhagoletis zephyria
TTCACCACAGACAGGCACGAAGCTTAAACATTTTAGGGACAGCTTTGAAAGTTATAGCAGGTACACCAGACTTCGATAATTTTGAAAATTTAAAATTTCGACAACAAGAGCTAATTAATTCAGAGAATAGGCAAATAGAAATAAACACAGCAGTGCAAGAAAAGATAAACGAGCTAACAGATACAATGTGAAAGCTAAGCAGATTGACACCAGTCATTTATACGAAACATTGCTCGCCAGAAATAGAGTCTTAATTTCCGAAATTGAAATCTTGATTTCAGCGATTGCCCTTGCAAGGATCGGCGTCATTAATCCCTCCATATTAAATTCTGACGATGTAAAGAAATTAATTAATATGCTCTCTACAAACACAACTATAACAGACTTAATGGAGGTATCTAGCATTAGGGTCCTGTTAGACACTAACTTTTTATATTTTTTAATTAAGTATCCGAAACCTATATTAGTATGTAAGAGAGTCATCTTGTTTCCCGTTCAACGCAACGAAACTGTCCTACACTTTGGTAACAACAACAACGTCGCTGACTGTGACAATCAGATTTTGGCTATTGGCAGCTGTATTACAGCACTTACGTCATCATTTTGCAAAAAGCTACAAAATACAACATGCGCACAACAACTACATTCGGGAAGTGTAGCTCACTGCAGCACACGCCCCAGTCATCTGGAGCCGATTACGCTTGTTGATGAAGGTATCATAGTTATCAACGATAATACCGCTGTGATTAAATCAAATGATGGTTCTGAGAAAACCGTTACTGGTACTTACCTCCTAACCTTTGAAGACGAGGTTCAAATCAATGGATCTTACTTTAAGAACAAAAATGGTATGCTGACAAAATGACCAGGTTCTGCGACAACAACACTTGTCAATATTACCAACCATCGAGAAATATTGAGTCTACCGTACCTAAAAAGAATGAATGTGCAAAATTTAGGGTACATTACAAGAATAGAGAGAAGAACCATCATGTGGCCAATACTATCTGGCTTAGCTTCTATCGCCATTCTGCACAGTGGTCTTGAAGCAACCATAGCTATGACTAAAATGCCAACCAAAACGGCTTACATAACTGTCTTTGTACATAATCATAGATCAAAATTTCGTTGAAAATAAAATTCCATCTGCTCCTATGCTTAAAATATTATAAAATGTTGATCTAGAACTTTCCAAATCCAGTTATATAATCGCGAAGGTCTATGGTAATATAATTATAACACTTTCTTACGTTATAAGCATAAAATATTTTAACTTAGTTATTCAAGAGATAATATTAATAATTGCATATTTTAATAATTCTTGTTGCATAAATTTTATAAATTTACAAAGTCAATATAAAATATTATTTTATATAAATTCATATGTGTTTTGATGAAAATTCAACGACAGTTTTTTTTTAATTGATTATATATTTAGGGTCGTCAATCGAATTAACTTTATAATTGAGCCAAAATCTTAAAAATACGCCATGAATGGATTCTCCAGCTTGCTCCGACCACATTCCGAAGCCGTCGTTGCCTAAAAAATGCAGACAATGTTCCAAATGATTTAGAAGCACGTGAATTTTTAATGTTTCCGACATTTCTGTGCTTTGGAAGGCTTTAGCGAGTTTACTTACATGATTTTTTAATTCTGACCCAACTGACAAAGCAGTTTTTCACTCAATACATTTAAGGTATGTGCTCTCCTTTGTATAACTTTTGGATGGCTGGTTGCCCGAGCAGTGAGCCAGATATAACAAGAGCATGAACTTGTTCTTGTTTCTTTTGTCGAATCTTCATAGTTAGGCATGTTTGGAAGAGGCCGCGTTTCATTTGGTATATCCTTATCTCGGTCACAGAGAACCCTACGACATGTACCACAAATGCCTAATGGGAACTTCGAATTGGTCAATTTAAATTTTCACTAACGTATTTTTTAATAAAACACTCCAATTTTCCGGTTATATTAAATTCTGAAGGTTTTGACGATCCGAATTTAATCTTTCTCCTACAAGGCGCGCACACTTTAAATCTGTTCTCTTCGTGATTACACTTATGTTGCGGATGACTTATAGAAGACATGATGCGCAATCAAATAGCTTACACCAGAAATATTATCATCGAGAAAAATACTATCTGTTTTTTTTTACACTAATATACAAAACGATAACTTTAGTATACTCTGTTGAACAAGAAATACTAACAATTGCAGTTAAATTTTTTCCAAATTTTCATTTGACAATATTTTAGGCATAGGAGCAGATATGATTTTAATTCCAACTGCATATTGGTGTATGGGTGCCTTCCAAAACAGGTATGCAAGCAGTTTTGGTTGGCATTTTAGTCATACCTATCATTGTTTCAAGACCACTGTGTCTGGTTGGCTGCCACTTCTTACTCAAACTTCGGCAGAGGCAAAGCAGAAGGCGTCAAAGTCATGTTATTCAAGCGATCATTGAAAACCTTAAGAAGACCGAGGACGGCCTCCATTTAGAAGGGGAGGAGTTAACACGTGCAGCCCAAGGGCAGTCGTAACAGTTGCAGTAAGCAAATTTATTTCTGCAGCTGGCAATCAATTTCAATAGCGGCCAGCCAACAGTAGCTAATTACGACGAATCTGTAATGCAACACCAACATGCAGCTGCACGGTGGTTTCATATTATTCCTATTGATATTGAACATCTGCAAATTCCACAACATCATCACAAGCCAGTCACAGCGCGGCGTTCCTGGAACTCTTCACAGCAGCGATACCAGCAGCGACTGCGACGGTGGCGGCTGTAGGTTAGATTTTAAGAACAAGTAGTTTGTAAGTTTTAGTTTAGTGATTGAACTCACCGGCAAAGCCAGTGCTTACGGTTAAATTTTAAAACTCGAATAAACTAACTTATATACTGGGTGGCGCCGAATGAGCTATATGGTTTGAATTCTTTATAACAGTTTTTTTACTCTATGCCAACGACATCCGCCCCTGGAAATGACCTGCCAGCAGCGTTGCGGAATGCTTTTGCTGAAAAATCGTCATTTTACCTTGAAAAAAATCGTAATTTCGGCCAAAACAAACCTCAAATTTTTGGTTATAATACTGGGTAGCGCCGAATGAGCTATATGGTTTGAATTCTTTTTAACAGTTTTCTATGGGGATATTTGAAAGAAAAAGTGTACGTTAACAAACCAAGAACCATTCTCCAACTCCAAACCAACATTCGAAATGAAATCATGGCCATTACACCCGAAATTCTGCTAAAAGTTATGGAAAATATGCTAAAAAGAGCACGTATGCGCGCAGCAGAAAATGGACATCACTTACAGGATATCTTTTTCAAAGTTATTGCAAAAAATTCCCCAATAATATATTGTATTTAAATAAAAAAATATAATAATCGCATAAATAAAACTGTTAGAAACCATTTAAACCATATAGCTCATTCGGCGCCACCCTGTATAAGTGAATTGGTAAAAGGGGGAGCGGCACGTCCCATGGACCTGGAATGTTTTATCAGCTATAACTCCGGAGCTATAAGTCGCTTGAACTTGAAATTTCGTACGCAGCCGTTTTAATGGTAGGTTCTTATATTAGGGTATATATAAACAAGTTTGGAAAAGAGGGCGTGGCACATCCAATAGGCATGGAATTTTATATCAGCTATAACGTCGGAACTATAAGCCCCACGAACTTGAAATTTGGTATGCAGATATATCAATGGGAGGTGCTTATATGGAAATAGGTTTGTAAAAGGGGGCGTGGCACATCCAATAGGCGTTGAAAATTTTATCAGCTATAATTTCAAAACTATAAGTCAAACGAAATTGAAATTTTGTACGCAAACGTATCTATGGTAGGCGCTTATAGTGGAGTATCTTAATATATAAAAATCCGGTGTTACTGTGCTCGCTTACGCTAATCTCCGATACCGCTTAACCGATTTCAATGAAATTTTGTGGAACCAACAAGGTTCCAACTTAAAAGCTAGGATAGTTGTGAACCCGAGAAAAAATATATTTTTTTTCATCGAAATTTTTTCTATGCTCTTCGCATCGTGCTTATCTAATCTATATATAAAAATCGAACTCTTCCAAAACGGCTCGACCGATCTTTATGAAATTTTTTGTGATATATATGGTGGGTATGAGAATCGGATGTAAAGTATATTTCATAGCGCTAGGTGCAGGGGCGTGGCACCTCCCACACAAACCGAATTTTTCATATTGCACATCTCTGGAAGCGTTCATGGTAGACTACTCGAATATGGTATGGAAATATGTGAAAACATTTGCATATTCATGAATAAAAATTGCGGTTATTGGAAAAAGTTACGTGGCACCTCCCATACAAACCGAATTTTTCATACTGCATATCCCGGAAAATGTTCATGGAAGAGGTCTCGAACTTGGTATGGAGATGTATGAAAGCAATCGCATACTCATGGAGATAAATTGTGGTTATTGGAAAAGGAGGCTTGGCACTTCCCATACACATACTGCATATCTCTAATGATTTCATGGAAGAGTACTGGAACTTGGTATGTACAAGATATATAAAACGCGACTGGTCATGAAGAAAAGTTGGGGCTATTGGAAAAAGGGACGTGGCACCTCCCATGGTAAATTACTCGAAAATGGTATAGAGATATATGAAATCAATCCCATGCTTTTAGAGAAAATTGGAGTTATTTGAAAAGGGGACGTGGCGCCTTTCAAACGCACTGAAACTATTACGTATCTTTGTATGCATGTACAGTTTTGCTAAGTTATTTAAGACGGCAAATATGCCTTCTGACAACCACCAAACCGTAGTATTAGAAGACAAATGCGTCACTAAAAATCATGAACGTGAACTCTTGGTGAAAATGTTGGTCCATAATGTTTCAATATACGGTTAAAAATTTAGGTTTTAATTTTAAACTTTTTGGACTACATATATGACCAAACTACATAAATTCAGTTTCAAATACAAACCTTCTAAATTTAAAAAAAAGAGGGCACATATGTATGTTGGGTTTAGAATTTTAACAGTTCGGTTTAAATTTTAAACCCAAAATTTTCGTAATTAAGAATAAAAAATAAAAATAAAATTTCATGCTCCGTCTGATGGGGATTGAACCCGGACAACCTTAGTAGCAACCAATTGTATCAAGCAGCTTTGCACACTCAGCTACAGCCACGCATGTAAATGTGCTTTCCTATGTTGAGTTTGAATCAACACCACATTTCGCTATGTGCAAACATTTTCTATATCGGTTTAGATTTTAAACCAGATTTTCTATATATGAAACCTAGAAACTAGAATTAAAACATTTTGGTTTGATTTTTAAACCACGAAATTTTTGGACTAAAATTTACACCACAATATATTAAAAATTGCTTAAAACTATCGATTGGTTTAAAAAGTAGACTATAAAAGATTAAAAAGGCAGTAGTCCCAGCGCGGTTTAAAAATTAAACCCAAATTTTTGACCGTGTACAAAAAATTTATTTTGGGCGGGACGAAGCTCGCCGGGTCTGCTAGTAGTATATAAAAATGGTGTGAAAAATGTATAGTAATTCATCAATTGAGAACGGTTGGGCCGATTTGGCAAACATTTTTTTAGATGTTCGTAATTGCCAGGAGAAGGTTTTTACGAAAGAAAATTTTGGGAAAACCCTCCCGAGAAAGTCGGGAAATTGGAAAAATCGAAAATTGATTTTTTTGTATGGAATTTTGTGTGCGATTCCTTTNTAATTGCCAGGAGAAGGTTTTTACGAAAGAAAATTTTGGGAAAACCCTCCCGAGAAAGTCGGGAAATTGGAAAAATCGAAAATTGATTTTTTTGTATGGAATTTTGTGTGCGATTCCTTTGGAATGGCTTTCGAATGGAAAAATGGAAAATTCTAAGTGGAAAACTCGGAAAAATCCGGAAGAACGCGAAAAATTTGAATTTTTTTCGCCGAAACTTTGCATTTTATCGCATGATTTGATAATTTTTGACGATGTAAAGATGGACAATTCATTGTGAAGCTTGGAAAATTTCGGATAATTGTGAAATTGTAAGCATGAATCAATTGGGGACAATTTTCTCCTTTGTTTCATAACCGATTCGAATGGTTGCTGCTTTTTTTGAAAGGTGTTTAGAAGGAGGAGTGCACAAAGATTTATTTTTTCCGATAGGTGGCGCAAGAGTCGAGCTACGCTAAAAAAAAAATGCATTTGATACGTAGGTAGCGTTTTGCCTAGATTAGCATATAGGATCCATTTTTCCGTTAAGGGGGCCAAGGACCGGTCTATTCGAAAAAGTCTTATTTATGGTCCGCTTTGCTTGAAATTTGGGGAATTTTAGGTAGCCTTTTTCATAGCTTAGCATATAGGATATTTTTTCTGATAGGTGGACCACATACCGATCTATTGGAAAAAATCTTATTTATGGTGCGACTTGCTTGAAATTTGGCATGTAGGTAGCTTATTGCCACGATTAACATATAGGATACTTTTTTGTGATAGGTGGACCAGGGACCGATCTATTCCGAAAAATCCTATTTATGGTCCGATTTGCTTAAAATTCGATACCCGTATTATAGATATGCGTAGAATAGAATTTAATCATTGTTTTACAGGTAATGGCTAATTAACAATACTTATTACACAGGCCAACAAAAATTAAAAAAAACGTATGAAGCAAATGTCGACATTTTTTTTGAGAAATTTGTTTGTGCTGATTACGAATCCGTAAGCACAAAGTTTCCATCAGCTCAAGATTTTAAGAAAAAGGAGGCCAAAGTGTAAAAAAATCGCGTTTATGCAATATTTGAGAAGCTCTAGGAAAGAAACAAAGGGTGGTAGAACCTTCCACTTAGACTTAGATTAAAGCTAAAAAGCTCGACTACTATCCCTGCAAATTCCTGAACCTTTGCTTCATGGTCACTTATAGTCATTTGATGAACAGGAAAAACTGATTTCGGGAAAATTGAGTACCTATCGCAAATAAGAAAAAGGTGATAGAACCTTCCACTTAGGCATAAATTAAGGCTTGAACTTCTGACTTCAATCCCTGAAAATACCATTCCTGCACCTTGATCGTAAAGTCTTTACACACTTTTTTCTATTGCATAAGTTTCTAGTATTTTTTTTATTGTTGGACGATAAAAAGTAATTAAGTATAGGTGACCATCAGGGCAAGGTGCAGGAATAGTATTTTCAGGGATAGTAGTCTGTAGTTCTAGCTTTAATTTAAGCCTATGTGGAAGGTTCTATCACCTTGTGTTTCATTGCTAGAGCTTCTCAAATATTGCAAAAAACCCGATTTTTTGATAATTTAGCCACGTTTCTCTCAAAATCTGGAGCTGATGGAAACTTTATACTTACGGATTCGTAATCAGCACAAAAAAGTCTATCAAAAACAGCTTTAACATTTGCCGCATCAAAATCGGTGTTACCCTTTGTTACCTACACTAATTATATAAAGAGAAGCTCCTTCTTTTTATAAGAGGTGATCTCGCGAACGGCTGTACCGATTCTTTTGAAATTTTGTTCACCTACTGCAGACTTTCGATATATTAAGGGAGCGTGGCATCACCCATACATATCAAATTTTTCATATCGTATATCTCTGGAAGTATTTGTGGTAGTGTCCTGGAAATTGCTGTAGAGATTTTGGGGCTACTGGAAAAGGACGCGTGGCGCTTTCCAAACATATTAAAACCTTTACCTATCTGTAAATATATATACCCAGAATACAGTGTTTTTTTATTTTTCATAATCAATTTTTTTCTTAACTTTTATGGAAATATAATTCTTTTGCATCAAATGGCACCTAATTTTGAGTATGCCGTTTTGTAGTTTATTAAATTTCAGTATAATAAAGTGCAAGTTTTAAATGGCTATAAGTTACCGTTGATTTGTGAGAACTTTTTCGCTGATGATGTTGCGCATTTTCTCCGTATAACGAATGCCTGACAATGCTGGAGTGTCAGTATGTAAAGGACTTATTCTGGTAGGGGAACTCCTCTTAAACGACCGACACGATTTTAATGACATTTTTTATATGTTTGAGTAGGTTTATGTACAGTTTAAGTTCACAACTTAAAACGACAGGTGGCGCTGGAGTCGAGTAATTACTCAAAATCGCATTTGTGTTCCTATATGAATTATATTCGAGATATATATGTATTGGTGACGATAGGGGTAATACTATTGCAAATAAAAGATGCGCCAGATGGCGCTGGAGCCGAGTTATTGCCAAAAATCGTCAATTCGGAGGCACCAGGGATCAAAGTCAAATTACCACCGTTAAATCAACCATCAGAACCATAGCGGTACTTGCTTTACGGTGACTAAACAGAATATGGACCAATGATACTCACCAGTTTGGAAACTACCACCAACTATACTATACAGATTCAAGGACGATTCACCATCTAGCCCCAAGGACTTCTTCCCGGTATAACGCTTTCGTCAGTTTATTTAAGATGGCAATAGAGGATATGCCTTCTGTCGACTACAAAACCAAACGTGAACGTGAAGTGCTGGCGAAAACGTTGGACCAATTAATTTTGGCCGGAACGAAGTTCGCCGGGTCTCCTATTTTAAACTAAAAATAAGATTATATAATTTATATATAAGATTATTTATATAAGAATATATATTGTAAGACATTTTTGCTGTTTTTATTATACTAATACCCAGTTGTTGATACATTTAAAACATTTTCGTTAGTATTATTATACTAACATCAAGTACAAACAATTCTGGTTAGGCAGTGAAATATAAACTGTAGTTCTTATATAGAGTCACACCATGATTCAATAATGAAAGGTTTTGTAAGTAACTTTTTTCTAAAATTCAACACTCCCACCCACAGGAATGGTTTTTGGAAGCATGAGAAAAAGGGCAAGAATTCAACACTTCCTGAAATGGTAGCTAAATTTCAAAAAAGGTGGGCATAATAGTGCATAGTGGCATTTGAAAACAAATCCGAATTTGATTAAATTATTTAATTTAAACCAGCTTATTCACATCGAATATTAGTATTTCTATGTTTGTATGTACATATATACATCGGCGTAGCCAGGTAGGGGCAGGGGGGTGCTCGAGCCCCCCTAACTTTCAAATTTTCCTTATATATATATAAAATAGTACCCTGAAATACCAGCTTAATAGGGCCGAGGGAATTTTTGACAGTAAACTGCCGGCGTACGTGAATATTAGGTTAGCCTGTTACACAGTCGCAATTGGCGGTTCGTGCTGATCGATCTCAGGAAGAATAAAAAGGATATGCAGCTAACGAACGACTGAGACAGGGAACGTGATCTACATCGTCAAATGAGTAGTGAAGTAAGTGCGTGGATGCTGTGTGCCAATTATATTGCGTCAAAGTCTCATCGGGAACACCAGGATTGTGTTGTGTACACCCAGAAAAAAGTTAGCTAAAAATATTTCCCTCAACACTTGATATGGTAACTTTAACTAAATAGGGTAACTATAACCAAATTTTGTGTTGAGGTAAATTTATTTAGCTGACATTTTTCTGGGTGTAGGTCAATACCTAAATACCTTCGTTGACTCATTTACCAGAACCATTGCGCGCTTTACTTTACAGCGACTTAACAGAATCAATATGTATCCACAACTATTCGGCATTTAGGGGAATTTCGTCTAGTTATCCTACGCTCAGAAAAAGGTTTAGTTATAATGGTTATAGTGACCAAGTGGCGAAATCTGCAATTTAATTTAGTTGGGACAAATGCATATTTGTTAATAATTACAAAACGACTACCTTGAGTGGACAATATTGTTAGTTGAATAAAATCATTGTTGAGCAAATATAAACAATGCTTTGGTTGATACAAGTTTTCAATTAATTTTGTGAACTTGCTGTAGGCTTGGAAAAAAAGTTTCAGTTTGACACAAATAAAAATGTACTCGATGGTTGTTGTGTTTCCTTTCTTCTTTTATTTGCATATATTAAGCATAAAAATACATACATATTTACATAAATAGTTACTAGTGTAAATAATACATATGTATATGGTGGTAAGAATTTCCTAAAAGGAAACGATGAAACAGGAACAGTCGTGCGAAAACCCAGGTCAATATCTGCTTCGCTTTTTCCTTGGCTAAATATTTCAAATTATAATTCACATGAATTATATATCCACTGAGAAACCCCGGTTGGCATCAAACTTTATATTTTTAAATAACTATGCGCACACCGAAACAACTCGCGGCGATGGCAAAACTGAAACTGAGACAAACAAGTCTGGGCATGTCATAGCACACACTTTTCTTTCTCTACCTAGCGCAGTGATCGACATGCCATAGCTTACTGAGCGCTCTGTGACCACATGCGTGTTTCACCCATATACGAACAGCGGTAGCGGAGCAATGATTTCCATGTAAACAGTCTCATTCATTGAATCGTTTTTATGCAATGGTCGGCATACTAGCGCCTTCAAACGATTCAATAAGTGGGACTGTGTGCGTTCCTCAACTGGCGCTCTTCGTATGTGAAACACACATGTGCTCAGAGAGCGCTCGCATTATTTACGGGTGGCTCACAAGCATGAATATGTTCCGCTCTCAAACCAAATCGTGGTTGCCTCAACTAAGATTTGGTAACTATGACTAAACCATGTGTTGAAATAACGCTTATCTGTATTAGCAGAGCTTAATGCAATCCTTTTATGAACCATACGTTAAGTTGAATGGAATCTGTAGAAATATGCTTCAAAAAAATATTTATTAGTATTTACCAAACCCTTCAACTAAATTAATGATTTGGTACAACCTAGATGAATATTAGAAGCTTTAATATATTTAGTTATAATTACCAACCCATGGTAATAGTTTCCAATCCTTGGTAACAGTTCCCAAATATTGTCAAAATACGGGAACTAAATATCTTTAGTTGTCGAAACTAATCCTTTTTCTCAGCGTACATTGCCTTTCTGTAAGCCAACGATTCTCACCCATTTTGTCAAATTTCAAAAGGTAAAAATTTCTCTACTAAAAATTTAAAAAATGTTCCTAAAAGTTGCAAAGAAATATCACTGGCTTTGTTTTAGGAGTAGGGTGGGAGTGTCCTTGATAAGATTAGAGTGAGAGAAAGTTTTTCTTACAAAACCTTTCATTATTGAATCATGGAGTCGCACTATTTTGCGTTAGAATCGTAGCAAACGCACGCAAACAGCAATCTAAGAACAACACACCAATTTTTGCTTTGGGTATTGTTTGTAAATTTCCTACGCAAAACATGGCAAGCGTGTGCTAAAATTACGAAGAAAAACAATCAACAGCCGAGCGTGATATAACCTTGGTGAAATCTGCAAGCAGACTGAATCGAAATTCACTGCTTTGCTTCTGTTTACGTATCAGGGATATAATTTCAAAATTTCAAAATGTGCCTAATGGTCTTTAAAAATAGTGCCGAAAAGAAGATGAAAGTGGCACAAAATTAAAATTTCTTTCTTTTAAGGCCTGTTAAGTGTTGGATATACTTATCAATTTGAATGTACTTGTAATATTTATACTTTTCAAGTTATGGTTCGATCTACACAAAGAAGCTTTTATTGCACAATCATTAGTTTTTCAATTAGAGAAAATAATTTTTCATTTCGTTGTAAATTTCCATTCAATAAAGAACTATTCCTGTTTTTATATAAAGTCCACTGCCTATCACTTCTTGCAATAAGTTATGGGCCGTTGCATGATGGATTTTACTAAAGGATCTTTCGCTAAACTAAATGCAGACAATTACAATCTGGGAAATATAAACTGGAATTGATCTTGCGGAAAGAAGGTACCTGGAAATGTATTGCAGAGCCGTTGACGAAGGAGCCGGGTGCAGCTTGGTGATGAGGCGTCTGTCACCGTACACTTAAGTGTAGAGGACAGCCAGCTTATGCTAATGAAAAAGGCTAAAACTGCGAGTGAAGCATGGGAGATCTTGTGTAATCAGCATGAAAAGGACACTCTAGGGAGTAGTGAAAGGATAATGAGAAAAATCTGCGGAACGAGATTTATAGACGGAATGAATATCAGTGAGCACATAATGGAAATGAAGATCTTATTTGATAACTTGGAAGCATTGGGAGAGAATTTTTCGGAGCGATGGTTGGTTGCTATGCTTTTAAGTAGCTTACTCACATCGTTTGACACGTTGGTGACAGCCCTGGAAGCAAGAAAAATGGAGGATGTCACCTTGACAGTTGTAGAGGCAAGTCTGGTTGTAGAATGTGCGCGGCAAAAGACTTAATGTGGATACGGCGTTGAAAACTAGCAAGGACGTAAATAATGTGGCAAAATTTGTTAAGCGGTATCATTTATGTAAGGCTAAGGGACATTTGAAGAAGATATGCTGGAAATTCAAGAAAGCGAAGGATGCTAACAGTGTAAACGAGGTTAAAAATGGTGATCAAGTTAAGGGCGACAACTGTTTTTCTTTTTCGAACGGTCTGAAATCGTGGATTATCGATTGTGGAGCAACATGTCATATTAGTTCAACGAAGGACGATTTCAAAACTCTCGACATGTCAGTGCGCGAAAAGGTCACAGTTGCGAATGGTCAAAAGGTCACTTCTAGCGGAAAAGGTATTTGTACAATTACAGTTCTAAATAGCAAAGGCGAGAAAACCACAGTGAAAGAGGAAGATGTACTTTACATCCCTTCATTCCAAGGAAATCTCTTGTCAGTCAGCAGATTTTTGAAAAAGGGTTTAGTGGTACTATTTAAGGAGTCATCATGTAGTATTCAGACGAAAAATGTGAAAGAAATTGCTACAGCTGATGTTTGTGATGGACTTTTTCGGTTGAAGCAGCATGATGGAGAAGCGTCTATGCAGGTCAAGAGTTGTACGTTGAAGAATTGTCAACATTACTGGCACAAGGTATTTGGTCATCGTGGTGTCAACGCAATTAAGCTTATGCAGAATAAGGACATGGTAAGCGATCTCAAATTAGTAAATTGCGGAATACAGAAAATTTGCGAAATTCGTGTGCAAAATAAAATGACAAGGAGACCGTTTACTGAGTCAAGCATAAAGTCTCAGTCGGTTATGGATCTGCATACCGATGTTTGTGGACCCATGCAAACTGTAAGAGCGTGAGGCAAACGCTACTTTTTAACATTTATCGATGATTATAGTCGATATTCTGTAGTATACTTGCTTCAGAGTAAATCAGAGGTCATTGCTAAATTGAAGGTTTATATGGAGTTTGTAAGGAATAAGTTTTCAAAGTATCCCAAAGTTATAAGGTCGGATAATGGTGAGGAATTTCGTTCGAAGATGTTGGAAGATTTCCTGGACAGTAAAAGGGGGCAGCGACAGTACTCTGTACCTTACATTCCGAAGCAAAACGGTGTTGCTGAAAGAAAGAATAGAACTCTAGTCGAAATACTTGTTAGAGGAAGCCAAGTTATCAAATTTGTTTTGGGGTGAAGCGATTGTCACAGCAAATTATTTGCAAAACCGGACAATAACGAGCGCAATAAATTGCACGCCTTATGAGAGATGGAAAGGTAAAACCCCAAGCACAAGGCATTTCAGAGTATTTGGTTCAAAGGTGTATGCTTTAATCCCGAAAGAGAAAGGGAAAAAGTTTGATCACAGGTCGGAGTTACTTACTTTTGTAGGACATGATGAACATGCGAAAGGTTACAGATTGGTGGACGTGGATACCAAGAAAATAACCATTAGTAGAGATGTGGTGAAATTGTACTTAGTCCTTCAAATCGTACACTTGAACAGGCACGGAAAGATTTAATATTGTCAGTTGTTCAGTCTGAAGATGAAAATTCGTTTCGAAGCTTAGACGGTGAAATATAATCAGTTGGCACCTTAGAAGAACATCCATGTGAAGCGAATATTCAAGATGTCAATAATGACAAAACCGATGAAGTTTATGATAATATTGATAAAATACCTCACGCTCAAAAAGTAGAGCCTCGAAGATCTCCTAGGTCAACAAAGGGAAAAGCATCGAAGCGTTTGGGTTATAAAGTAAATATTGAAATTGTAGAGCCTAGGACCTATAATGAAGCGATGAAATCTGATCAGCGTGATGAGTGGATTAAGGCAATGAAGGAAGAATATTCATCACTTGTAACATCAAGGACATGGGAGTTGGTAGTACCACCTAAGGATTCGAATATAGTTAGCTGCAAATGGACATATAAAATAAAACGTGACGGAATCGGTAAAATCAGTCGTTATAAAGCTCGCCTTGTTGTAAGGGGCTTCAGTCAAAAATATGGTTTTTATTATGATGGGGTTTTCGACAGAGAAACTTCCAGAATTTTATTGAGCTTTGCAGGTTTGAAGAATATATGGTTGATGTGAAGTCAGCATTTCTTAATGTTACTTTGAATGAAACTATATATATGAGCCAACCCCAGGATTTCAGGAAAGAGTTAGTAAACTTGTGTGTAAACTAACGAAAAGTTTATATGGTCTTAAACAGGCCGCGAACGTTTGGAATAAAACTTTGCCCAATGTACTTGTGACAGGAGGATTTTCACAGAGCAAAATGCATCAACGGGGAAGGAATAATATATGCATTAGTTTACGTTGATGATATTTTAATTGCAAGCCAAAATAAAGATCGTATTGCAGAAGTGGAAAAATTACTTGCTAGAAAATTCGAAATTAATAATCTCGAAAAAGTTAGATATTATCTTGGAATGGAAGTTTTTAATGATAAAAATAACAATCTCTGTATACGACAGCGCAAACACATTGAGGATGTTCTAAATGAATTTGGACTAAAAGATTCCAAAATTTCAAGTTATCGTTTGGATCCTGCATATGGAAAAAACTACTCGGACCTTTTACAATCAAATACCCAATATCAACGACTAATAGGACCATTGCTGTATCTAAGTGTTTCTATTTTAGCAAGAAAAGTTAGTAATCCAACTCAAGAGGATTGGAAGAAAGCCAAGCGGGTACTTAAATATCTTAAGGGAACTATTCAATTTTACTTACGATTAAGTAACATTCATACAAGAAATAATGCTTTGATTGGCTATGTTTTTCACTTTTATCCACAGAAGTCGAGTTTGTGTCATTATCCGAAGCATTCAAAGAAGCATTATGGATTCGTCAATTACTTGCAGATTTGTACTTACAGCAAACTTCACCTACTGTCATTTACGAAAACAACCAAAGTTGTTTAAATTTAATCAAAGAAGAGAAGTTTAGTTGTCGTACTAAGCACATTGATACTAAAATCTAGTTTGTTAAAGATCATATTAGTAAAAGCGATGTCAAATGTATTTATTGTCCAAGCGAGAATATGACGGCCGACATGTTAACAATGCCTTTACCAGCGGTTAAATTAATCAAACTACGTTCAGCTGCTGGATATACTTATCAATTTCAATGTGCTTGTAATATTTATACTTTTCAAGTTAAGGCTCGATCTACTTAAAGAAGCTATTATTGAACAATCAGTAGTTTTTTTTCAATTAGAGAAAATAATTTTTCATTACGTTGTAAATTTACATTCAATAAAGAACTATTCCTGTTTTTATATAAATTCCACTGCGATCACTTCTTGCAATATTACAAAAAAGTATTTTTAAAATACACTGAGGCAATATAATATTTATTAATTAACCAAGTTACTGGAGTAAATCACTTTGATGAATTATTTCTTAGACATATATACATAAATTCATACCAAATTCATACCAAAATAACACAGTATTCTAATTGGGAAGGGGAAATACATCGAAATATAGATATTCTGACGTGTTTACGCATATATCTACCTATATGCGAAATAATGGCAGTGAGACATTTTGACCAGTTTCTCGAATTGATTATTATACCCGAGCGCACTTGTGCACAAGGGTATTATAACTTTGTTCACATAACGGTTGTTTGTAACAGGCAAAACGAATCGAGATAGATATAGACAAATGTATACATAAATGATCAGAATGAAAAGAGAAATCGATTAAGCGGTGACTGTCTGTCCGTCCGTCCGTCCGTCCGTCTGTGCACACGATAACTCGAGTAAAAATTGAGATATCTTAACGAAACTTGGTACGTGAACTTCTTTTGGGCGTGGGACGGATGGTATTGAAAATGGGCGAAATCGGATAATAACCACGCCTACCTCCCATATAACGGTAATTTTAAGAAATACGAAAACTGCGATATTTTAGTAACTACTGAAGATAATTCACTCAAAATTGATACTTACAATGAGTTTCAGACGGAAAACATGAATATTATAAATTTTTGGAAAATGGGCGTAGCCACGCCCACTTATGGTTACATGTGTATATCTTGGTAACCGCTGCACCAATTTCTTCCAAACTTGGCACAGTTGTTGGCCTTGGTACAGCATACAAAACCGCCGAAACTTTTTAAAATCGGACAATAACCACGCCCACATCCCATATAACGGTAATTTAGAGAAATACAAAATCTTCGATAAATCAGTAAATATTGAAGCTAATTTATTCAAAATTGATGCTTGCAACAATTCTTTACCAAGAAATACGTTTATGGTAAAATTTTGGAAAATGGGCGTGGCACCGCCCACTTATGATCACATATATGTATCTCGGTAACCGTTCTACCAATTTGTACCAAACTCGGTATGGTTATTGTGCTTGCCACATAAAAGCAAAACGTTGAAAATTATTGAAATCGGACTAAAATTACGGCCGCTTTTCATATAACGGTAAATTTCAGAAATGCTTGAAACTTCAATATTTCGAAATTTAAGGACGCTAATTTACTTAAAATGTATACACCCCGGCTTATCATGTAGCGGTAGCTTTCGGAAAGGTGGAAAACATATATTTAATACTTGCGCCGGGTATTTAATGTTCGGCTCCGCCCGAACTTAGACTTTCTTACTTGTTTTTTTATTCATTTTATATAAAAGTCTAACTCATAATTTAACAAACAGATATATATATATACATATGTTTTTGCGGAAACTAACTTTTTGTGCTGCGTATTCATAATAGAATTCAGCGTTTTGTCAAGAGCTGCTACACAATATTACTCACGGCCCTTATTTTAAATTTGAGTGCATTTAATTTTCACTTTGTGTATTTTTTTAATCTATAATGTAGTATGTGATTTTTTGTTATATATTGGGATATTACGCTAAAATTCTATAATATATGATTGTGCCAAAAAAGGATGAATTGTGCCAAAAGTGCCTCTGAGAATGAAAGTGCCAAAAATGGCACTACTGTTCCTACTTTTCCATGACTGATACGTATACGAACTGCGGCGCTGGCGTTGCTCGCGAGCAAAAATTGCCCAGCTATGATCTATATCAGAGGTTCCCAAACTTTTTTCTCGTAGACTCCTTTCAAAATTTTACTGCTTTCGGTGGACACCCTGCTGATACTTTTCTAAATATTCCCAAAGCTCGTAAAAAAATTAAATGTGAAAATTAGATCTAAGAATGTAAATGTGCATCGCGGGTGAATTCAAAAACTAAACTCAGAGTGGCCAAAATAAAAGTAAAATATTTGCTTGTGTTCTTTTTATAAAAATAATGTGATCCCACATTTGTAGGTTTTAAAAAATAGAGCTCGTAAATACATCAAAATACTCTCTCGCTCGGAAGAGTTGTATTTTTAAGAGCACTGCGAGCGCTAGCGTTATTTAGATTATCTTCACCATAAACTCACTCTTGACTTTGCACATGGAGTATAAGTAAAATAGTTTATTTGTGTTAATGGCATCATTTTTATGTTTATCGCTCCGAGCTTTAAAGTGAGGTGAAAAATATTTATCACATTTATAAAACACAAAACGTATAACATCAAAACGGCTAAGCTTTTTACGCCAAACTTTTAATTCAGAAACTGACAATAGAGAAACGCACAAGTTTAAAAATATCGATGACACATAACCAAGCAAGCAAGAAGCACAAAAACTGTTCACCGTATCATCTTCTTCAAGGCAAGATGGGCAAATGTCATTTACGCCTATCATGTCAGGTGTTTGTCCCACTTGAAGTAACCAGTCAGCAGTCCAGCAAGTTGTCTGCAGTGTCGTCTGCTTAGTGAGAGCAAAAAATTAGACAAACCTTGTGAGATTGATGAGTTTTGCTCACCTGCATCCCCTCGATGCCTCATAGTAATTTCTTAGCGAAGTATTCACCCAGTTTCTCTGGTACTCCAGAGTGACCGGGCACCCAGAGTAAAACAATATCGTTATGTTCACCATCATATTTTAGTCGAGCCTTGTATTGCCGAACTAGTTTGGAAGTACTTAAATAGAGGGCTGGTCAATGCCTTAAGTGCAGCTTGGTTGTCACTGCAGTCACGTAAAATCTTTCTCCTCCACCTATGTTCCAACACGTANTAAATGGATTTAGAAAAACATATGAAATGGGTCGATACTATCGATAGTATCGATAGTCACCCTTAAGACTATCGTAAAACATCGATGGACTTGACTATCGATAGTTTGACAGCTCTAAACGAAGCATATTCCCCTACAGAAAAGTGAAGCTTATCTCCATTAACCTCGAAAAAGGCCCCAGATCATGACCCAGAGTCAGTTTTGGAGCCATCAGTGAAGATTCGTTTGAGTCCAGTCTCAGCGATGGAATCAAACCAGCATTCAGTCTCTTCAACAAAGGTAATGGTTGCGTACTTTCCTGTAGCATTGAAAATACACAAGTGCTTAAATCTCTGCCGCCAGCAATTTTCGACGCGCCCAACTCATTGTCATACCAGCATCCGGTTCTTTTTAGTCTGTAGGTGGCCTTTAAGGCTTCCCCACGTATGAAACCACAAAGTGACGGTAAGTACAGCAGTGCGTCAAGAGTACTATACACCACTCAAAAAAGTTAAAGTTAAATAAAGAGACTATCAAGCACCCATTTTGGTTCTTTACATCGAAACCAGATAAATCTTCGTGGACCCCCATTTACAACTCATGGGCCCCATATTATTTTCACGTCACTGTGGACCCACTGTCCCAGTGGACAGCGTTGGATTTATTTTATTAGCTTTTATTTAACTTCACTTGTATGTATGTATGTATGTTTGTATGTATCTTTGTATGTCCTGGAACTTTGCAGTCAATATTTAACAAACTTCCCGTTGAGCTACAGACTTGAAACTTCAAACTTAGCTCAGAACTCGAGGACAATGCAATATAAAAGATGACTTAATCCGCTGGTTGGCGCAGGAGTCGAGATATTTGTAAAACCCCCATTTATAGTCTGATTTGGTTCATATTTATAACATATATTACTTATATGAAAAGAAATAAATCCGAAAAAAATTTTGCTGATAGGTGCCGCAGGAGTCAAGATATTTCTAAAACCCCCATTTATAGTCTCATGTGGCTCATATTTAGATTATATATGGCTTGTATGAAAAGAAATAAATCCACAAAAAAGTTTGTCGATAGGTGGCGCAGGAGTCGAGATATTTGGAAAAACCATGTTTATGATCCGATAAAGTTCGAGATATTTGTAATACTGTAGGTTCATGAGACATGTGCAAAACATATTGATAATCTACACAACATATTGATGCCAGATACGTTAAAATATTTAGTGAATTATAATGAGTCACAACAAACAAAGAAATTCCAAAAGCGAAAGTATTTGATATTTCGGTGTTTGTTTGAAGAATGTAGTGACCCACTTGAATCATCGACTGTGACACACCACTTAACAACACATTGTATGACCCACTTGAATCATCGATTGACGAGGGTTCAATGAGTCGTGCAATAGAACACCCAAGTTGTAAATTAGAATTAGGTTGAACAAAATATGTATAAACACATGTAACAAAATATGTATGAAACACATGTAACAATAGTATATAAGCAAGTAGAAAAATACTTTAGCAGGCAGTTTGTAATCCAACTTACTTCGATACAGTTCGAAGATATTTTACCTTTTTTTACTTTAAATAAAAATAGAGAAAGACATTACATGGCGATCCTGCACCGATTCCTGTGACGAGACGACTCCTTGACGCATCATGCTTGATGGCTGACGCATTAAAAGAAGCCCTGCAAGATCTAACCGTTGGACCGCGCCCCATTACAATTGAAGAGTATAGAGCTCGACAGGCGAACATCCAGCACCGACAGAAACTACAACAACAACGCGAGGAGACATTGACGGCCATACCAAACGCCCGCACTCCAAAACGACGAGGAGGAAAACGCAACAAGCAATTGCGTTTACGAGCACAACTGCTGAAAGGCGTTCAGCAAGAAAAAGACTCGGCATCACAGCGCGAGGCGTGGAAGAAAATCTTCCAAATAGAGGCATCTCTTGCTTCTAGAAAGAAAAAAAAAATAATGCTGCATAAGCATAACAAAAGTTTTTANTTGCGTTTACGAGCACAACTGCTGAAAGGCGTTCAGCAAGAAAAAGACTCGGCATCACAGCGCGAGGCGTGGAAGAAAATCTTCCAAATAGAGGCATCTCTTGCTTCTAGAAAGAAAAAAAAAATAATGCTGCATAAGCATAACAAAATTTTTTAGCGACCGTTGCGAATTTCGCAGATCGCGTTAATTAAGTTAAAAAAAAAAATAAAAATGGGAAATACACATGCAAAGGAGGAAACAGTTATCCAGGAACCAATAATTGTGCAAACCAATCGCCGACACCAACCAATTCGTATAAAGACAACGATTTGCAAGTTGTGTTATACACTTTGCTTGTAGTATTCACAGTGTTGTTTGTTGCCTACAAGGTGAACAAATATTTTAAAAAGTACGTACAGCCGTGCTATTCAGGCTGATGTTTAAATTACAAATACTGTAATTTTTTTTTTAACAAAAAAAAATAAATTCCTAACAAAATAGTAGAACCAGATAGAAAAATAAAAATGAATTGTAAACCACATGGACTTTAAAAAGTACGTACATAAACACACACACCGTGCTATTCAGGCTGATGTTTAAATTACAAGTACTGTAAATTTTTTTTTAACAAAAAAAAAAATTTCCTAACAAAACAGTAGAACCAGATAGAAAAATTAAAATGAATTGTAAACCACATGGACAAGATTTGTACATGCCTATGTAGAACCAGATAGATAAATAAAAATGAATTGTAAACCACATGGACAAGATTTGTACATGCCTATGTGAGGCAACAACATTGTACACTAATACAAAAAAATGTTTATCTCGTGGATACTCGTTACGGACCAGAAGAGAGAAATTAGATAGACTAGAACAACTAAAGAATGCAGTAAATGCAACAAAAATAGAGGAAGATTTTGAAGCGGCAAACGGCCTTAAAGTAAATTTTTTCGAAAAATACAAATTAGCGAGACAGCTTTTAATAGGAATGATTAACAATAGTCCAGAATCAGGTCCACAATCTAACGCCCTATCTGTCAGTAATAGGGTCGTTCTAAAAAAACATGACCATTCTGAATTTTGTAATTTTTAAAAATTAAGTTGGCCAAATATGTTTATAATTGGCCTCATGTGGTTACGGATGGTATCAACAATAGGAATCTATAACCAGCAGTATTTTTTTTAATTTTTGGAGTTTTTGGAGTTAATAAGTCACAGAGTGGACCGGTAACAGAGGGGACAAATTAACTCAAAAATACCATATTTTAGCTTTTTATTCGAATTTTGGAGAATTTATTTGTCCACTTAATTAATGTACATAAAATATTTATTAAAAATTTATAAAATAAATAAAAAATCACTTTACTCACCGTTTTTCAACAGTAACAGAGTTGACACTGAATAAGGGTACGTACCCGGCATACAATTGGGTTCCTTACTCAACAACGCACTAAACAAGACTGAACAGTTCAAAACACATTTTGTTGATTTTAGCTAAGTTATGATGGAGAAGCATAAGAGAAATATACGCGTCATAACGTTTAACAAACATTTTTCAATAAAATGAGTGGACGTAACAGAGGGGACCAAAACCTGGGGACACAAATTTTCTTCATAAAAATTATACAAAAAAATTATTTTTCATCATTCTTTTCTATATATGGTATTAATATACACAAACTGAATAACAAAAATTGTAAATATTATTTTTTTTTCAATTTTATTTCAACTGAAAATAATTATTAAATTTTTATAAATTGGCTCGGGACACAGGTTTTTGCTAAACCTTTGACATTGAAAATATTTTTTAACTTATTTTCAGATAATTAATTATTTTTTTTTTTATAATATAGTTACGTAGAATCGATAATAATTTATAAAAATGCAGATATTTTTCTATTTTCTTTTTGAAGAAACAAAATATAAAATAGTAAAGTCTGGGGACACCAATTGGTCATGTTTTTTAAGAACGACCCAATAACTCTAGACTCCCAATTGAAAATACTAATAACATAACAATGACAGAAAACGCACTAAACCTAGAAAACCTTGAAAAATTCTTACCGGTTTTCAATGGTAAATTTGAAGAACTAAATGGCTTCATTTTTAGACTAAAGAACGCCCACGACAGACTTCGTTCTGCGGACAGAACCGAATTCCTAGAATATGTGACCGAATGTAAACTAAACCATTCAGTTAGGGCTAGGGTTTGCCCTGTAGGTTTTCCCACTAATTAACGAACTTATAGATAATTTAAAGTCGAACTACCTATCAAGAGACTCTGTGCCACAGTTACTCCAAAAACTGTCACAACAAAGACAAGGAATTAATCAAAACATACGTGAGTATGGTGATAAAATTTCGGAAATATTGGCCAAACTTGATTCAGTTTCGCTATTAGCCAAAAATTATGAAAGAACTTCACCCCAAGGCCAGGCGATAATGGTCTACAATGACGAAATCGCCTTAATTAACTACAAAAAGGGACTCAATCCAACATATTTCTAGACAGTTCAAGCGGCTCAGTTTAAAACTTTCAGCAAATCAAGGAATTTTGCTGAGTATATTGACTCACAAGCTCAGCAACAGGGAATATTTACGTACCGAGAAAACAACCGGAGATTCCAGAATAATCGCAGATACGCGAACGGAGGCAACCACAACTACCGCAACAATAACTATGATAATTTCGGGAATAGTTTCAACAACAATTATCGCTATCGAAGGGATAATGTCCAAACAACAACAGAAACGCGTTCCAATCCCGACAATCCGCCAATTCAGGCAACAACCTACAATACCTCTAATAATACGCGCCGCTCAGGTGACCGCTATGATCGTAGTGGTCGTTCCCTTTCGAACCAACCTAGCAGACAGGTACGAGTAGCAAACGTGCAGGAAAACTCCTACCGCCCGGAGGAAAATTAACAACCTTTTCCTCTGGGAACACTCAAAGAAAAATGTATTCACTCAATCCACATACCCCTAATTATGTGACATTCTTTTGTACTACCATCAAAAGAACAGTAAAATTACTAATAGATACGGGAGCTGACATTTCACTTTTTAAGGCAGTGGAAAACTTAGAATATGACTCCAAAAATACTTGTATCTTAAGAGGTATCACTTCAGATTCAACCACATCAATAGGTACTGCAAGATTACTCCTAACTTTCGAACAGATTTCGTTAACACATAAGTTTTCAATCGTTGATACCGATTTCCCTATTGAAGTAAACGGCATACTTGGCCAAGACTTCCTCATAATGTACAATTGCAATATAGATTATTATATTTGCTCTTTGACCGTGAATACACAAAATGTACAGGCAATTCTTCCAATCAATTGTAAAGAAATTTGGTTAAAACCAAGAACTCAAAATAT
>NW_016157489.1:224254-226077 GCF_001687245.7 Rhagoletis zephyria
AATGCCGACGAAATAACATCCATAGAGATGCAATGGCAACGGTTAACGTTACATACCTGGAGTAATTTAGACTCAACTGTAAAATTTTGGGCCGAAGTTTATCAATTTCGAAATGCCCTAGGACAAAACCCTTTCGCTGACCTTTGTAACCTAGTTTTTAGTTTTCTTGTTTTGCCTATAAGTAATGCAGAAGTAGAGCGAATATTTAGTTCAATGAATATAATAAAAACTAAGCAAAGAAATCCAATGTGCGTTAAAACGTTAAACGCTATTTTATATATAAGATACGGTTTAAAACGTGAAGAAAAATGCTGCCATAATTTTACTGTAGATGACGATCTCTTAAAATTAATGAATTCAGGTGATATATACAATAGTGATTCATTTGATGATGAGGAATATACACTCGATATAAATTAATGGTGTTAACTAGTCTTTCGTTTCTTGCGATTTATTTAAATAAAGCATGTGAATTTTCACTAAAACATTTTAGCCGTTTTTTGCCAGAGTCTATGTGAAATTTCACTAAAACATTTTAGCCGTTTTTAGCCGCTTTTTTTTGCCAATCTAGCCGGTCGGCCCAAAAAGTTCTGGCAACACTGATGGTGAAGCTTATCTGCGAAATGCACAAGTTGAACATTAATGAGCTAATGAGATGATGATTTAATATTTGAAACAATAAGCAAAGAAGAATTTAAGAAAATGGTTAACCAGAAAAGTACGAAAAAAAGTAGCAAAGATTATCTCCAGAGAAATAAGCAAGAAAGTAGAAAAGATAGTCTCAAAATAATTATATACAAGCGACCAGAACAGATAACAGATATGCTCACAAAATATAGATTGATAGATCAGTACCATAACTCACAAACTAGTGGACATCTAGGAGTTAGAAAAACGTTCCTCAAACTGAAACAGAAATATTCATGGAGAAAAATGAAACAAATGGTGCATAAATTCATATCTACGTGTGACAAATGCCAAAGAAACAAAAAGACTAGGTACACCCACGAAGAACAGCAAATAATGACAACCCCACAAGCAGCTTTCGAGACCATTGAAATAGATACAGTAGGTCCTTTGCGATATTCTAATGGTTACAGGTACATTCTAACCATGCAGTGCGAACTAAGTAGATTTATCATAGCACACCCAATTGAGAATAAAGAAGCAAGAACAATTGAACGTACCCTAGTAGAACAGTTAATACTGAAATTTGGTTATTTTAAAACGTTAAAATCAGATAGAGGCACCGAATTCCTAAACGAAACAATAAGCAATATAATGGATTTATTAAAAATTTAACATATTTCATCTACGCCATATCATCATGAGACAATAGGAACTGTCGAAAGAAGTCATCGTGTTTTAAACGAATATTTGCTAAATTTCGCAAATGATGACGACTGGAACAGTTGGATACCGTACTATGCGTTCGCATATAATACGACCCCACACGTCGATACAGGCTACACGCCACATGAACTGGTATTTGGCAAACTACCATCCTTGCCGAGAGATTCAATAAACAATGATCAAGGAAAATACAACCTTGATGATTACTCGAACGAGCTTAGAGCAAGATTACGCTTCTCCCTCAGTAGAGCCAGAGAACTTAGTGTAAATAGAAAAAATGCACGACATTTGGCCAGTAAACAAAACACCAATTCCCTAGATATAAAAATAGGTGATAAGGTACTAGTTAGGATACATAGCAATAGGAAAAATCTCAGCCCGTATACAGGTCCATATGAGATAACTAACATAGACAAATCAAATGTAACCATAAAAATAGGAGAAACTAAGAAAACTATACATAAGAACAA
>NW_016157489.1:231480-271974 GCF_001687245.7 Rhagoletis zephyria
CATCTAGATGTCATCTACCTCGCCCTATTCACTACAGATGTCGCCCTATGCACTAGACTTTTTTATAGGAACTTTGCAAAGCAAAGGTTTTATGGTGTCGGACACACAACATTGAAAGTTTCTGGATCCACAACATTGAAAGTTTCTGGAGCCACAACATTGCAAGTTGATAAAAGCGTTGTAACGTTGTAAAAATAATTTCAATGCTCTTCACTGGTACAGTGAACGATCAACAGCTTGCTTCAGCGATAACCAGCGAACGTGTGACATGAAAAAGTTTATGATTTTTAACAGCAACGTTGGTTTGAAACTCGGCAAATTCATCCCCTCTTTTAGCACTATGTGCGACGAAATTGTAAACGTATCTGACAAGGTTTTTCGACTTCTACGGAAATTTGTTCACACGATTGGAAAAGTATTAAAATTTAAAACGAAGTATCTCTCAAATATTCATCGAAAAATTTATCACTTTTGATCCACTTGGATCAAAACGGTCACACTGATGTAGGGTTGCTAGATTTTTTGGCGCGAAATC
The DNA here is from genome assembly GCF_001687245.7 of Rhagoletis zephyria. Classification (NCBI taxonomy): domain Eukaryota; kingdom Metazoa; phylum Arthropoda; class Insecta; order Diptera; family Tephritidae; genus Rhagoletis; species Rhagoletis zephyria. The sequence goes on from NW_016157489.1 coordinate 232,016, forward strand.
GGTACATTACTTTTTGATGCTATAAAAATCAGTACTTTTCAGTACACTTTTACTCCAAGCAGAATTATGAATGTAAGTAGCAGATAATACTTTGAAACGCCAGAGTACTTGTTTTTAATAATATCTTGGTATGGGTAAGGCTTCCTCAAGTGGGCACCGAATTTACCAAGATTATACTATTATTACCAAGAAAAGCAAAACAAAATTTTTAACGCAAATAATTTCATTATATAGTTTAATGTTTTTTAAATCTGTACCCAAAAAAATTTTTTCATTCGGGCACTTACTTTCAAAGAAAAAAAAAAAAACTCGACGCTGCCTGAATATCATTGAAAAATATTAATCTTGGTAAATTCGGGGCCCACTTGAGGAACCCTTACCCGTTTATAAATAAAATGTTGTTCATAAAAAATAAAAATGTTATTCATTTTAAAATGAGTATACACATTAACATGTAGTACGACATAACTTTATAATATTACAGGAGCCAATAAATTATTTTATATACATGACATTTTTTAATAGCACTTCCACTTTCAGTGTTTAAATAGTCAAAGAACTCTAAACATTATACATATTTTAATATTAGTTTTAATTTCAAGTTCACTTTCTAAAATTACATATTTATTCAAACTGTGGAAAGAGACCTCTATTTAAGGACTGCATCCGTATTTCCTCATGGCTTAAATTATTTTTTCAACTGCGCAAAAACTTTGAAAGACTAAGAATTCGCCAAAAGGAGTATATAAATTTAATCATTAAATTGAGAAAAACGAATTGTAAGATGTAGGCAAAGCCATTCAATTATTCAAATTTGTTGTTTTTAAACTGACAGTTATTTTCGAGATAACTAACAACACTGACAAAAAATGTCAGCAGTCTGGTAGATAATGACCCGCAATATGCCCATAAAACGATTGCTCTTTTATATTAATTTCTTGCGCATATCAAACATTACCAAAAACAAGTCAACTATAATTAAATTATTTTCTTCTTACTTTTTACAGTAAATTTTAAGAAACTTGCAACGTTATGTAAAAATCTTATGCAAATCGTAAAGTATTTTGCTTGTGTAAAATAATATTACACAAACAAAATACATGGGCAAAAATTACCGATCACCAAGTTACCGTATACCAAGCTCGGTGGGAAGAACTCTATTACAAATTTAATTGCTCAGAATTGAAAAATCAGGACATTAGCGTACTGAATGAAGGAATGAATAAAATCAGTACGAAAGTTGAAAAATCAGTACGTCTGGCAACCGTGACTGATGCAGACCTTCGTTTTATTGAGTTTTCTTCTAAGTAATAACGGGTGNTCAAAGCATACTGAGCATCTTTCTCTTTGACACCATGTCTGAAATCCCACGTGATCTGTCAAATACTAATGCATGAAAATCCTAACCTCAAAAAAATCACCCGTTACATACATACATACATACATATTCTTATTCTATTTACGTGTGTATATTTTTGGTTTCTTATTTAGAGCGACCGATCGTTAAAAAGGTCAGAAAAATTCTCAAAAATTACCTTCAGTTTAATAAAATTAACGACCGGAAATCTATTTATCGTTTACACATCGTCGCAGTGACCGTTTAGCATTGTTTCCGCGCATACATATTTAATTTAAGGTTTTAATTTCATAAAGGATTTGCATTTTGATTCGGATTGGTGGAATAGAAATTTGTTATGTCTTCGAAGCGGTAAGTTTTTGTAAAATTCCTTGAAGTAGAAATGTATTTTCTACACATAATTTATAAATTTATAACCTGTCTGACAAAACAATGAAGTAAGTTTGATTTTTTATGTATTTTGTTTTTTATAAAATTATGTTAAACTTCGTGATCGTTATAAAGATCGGTAGTAATATGGAGATGTATTTTTACTTCAAGGCCAAAGCATAGTAAACCGTTGTCTCTCAATGAAATTATTGACGAATTGGAGAAATTAGATGATGATACCCCATTTCCAAGAAATATAACAATTTTTCCCCGGACAACGCCAATGCTGAAATTACCGATGAAGACTCTGGTGATGGGGAGATAGTAACATTGAACAATCTTCCAGGTTTGATATAAATCTTATATATATGTTTAAGTTTACCTTGTATGCCAAGTTGTTTTACATCCCTAATACCATATTTTTATCTATGTAGGTTCTCAGCTAAGAGCTTCGGCGGAGATTGAATACATGTCCTTTGACAGTGACGACGACTGTCTTCATTGGTTAAAAGGAGTCGAACCATCGAGGAACCCATCACTGAAGAACGTCAACTTGAGCCTTTTACATAGGGTGGCCAGATGCGCTGATGTAATCAGTACATATGCTGATTTTTTTCTATTGTACTGATTTTTAAGAGACCGAAATCAGTACGCAAAATCTACTGATTTTTTGAGTTTGTACTGATTTTTACATTTAAGAAATAATATTGTAAATTGGTGTAATTGACATTTACGTGAGGTTTACATGTTCAAAATAATGGTTTTTGACAACTCATACGTGTGAGCAGATTGAAAGCATTAATTAAATTTAAACCATTATAAAAAAGGTGTCAGCTGCCAATTGTTTCGTTTCCTAGGATTTCGCAAAATCACAAACTGTTGGGATTCAACTCAACCCATCTTCACGATTTGCAGGTTTTACAGGATTTACAGGAAAAGCTGGTTTCGCCATTAATAAATCTTATGAAAGGTGGTGGTGAGTTAATCATATATTAAGTACACTGAGAAGATGACAATAAGAGATAATCTTTTGATTATAATTAAACTTCCACTGAGAAATCGCCTGTCAGTATTTCAAACTCAAGACGACTACTGCTACGGTGCAATTTAAGTTCTAAAAATTTGGAAAAGGTGCAAACTACCGGCTCTTGGATATGATATATGTATCTTTACTTTGATTTTTGATGTTCGACCACCTGTAATTTTACATACATTGCATATACACATTTAACACTATTAAATTTCATTCCTACTCGAAAATCCGGTAANCGATGTCGTTAATAAATAACGTAAATAACAAAGGTCCCAGGATGCTGCCCTGGGGCACACCTGAAGATGCAACAAAAGGTCGGGAGGAGACATTATCTAAGGTAACCACACAAAGTCTATTATTCAGATAGGACTTAATCCATTCAAGAAAAGTTGAATGGAAACCTAAAGCCGAATCTTACTGACTACTGAACAAATTTACCTAAAGACTAATTAAAGTAGCTAAGTAAGAGGGTATGTTAATAAGCACACCAACTAAATATGTTTTAAATTTGTAGCTTAAAATATGCAAACAGATTCTGACTCGAGCAACGTCTTCTACTGAAACTGAATGGGCTACAATTTTTTTTTAATTTTATGAATTTTCTAGAAAGTTTGAGACTTCAACTCATATGGGTATTTCCTGGGTTACGGACGCGACATTCGTACGACTTTAGAGTTAAATAAATCATACGAAAACTGAAGTCACTTGTAAAAAAAAAATTTGCTGTTGTGTAGCTTTTATACCGTCCTTTGGTTGACAAAAAACTAGGTGCGCTTGGAACACTGAAGTCGAGAAAATCGATGAAAAGTAGGGCATAACGGACGCGACAAAAACAGAAGTGATTTCAGAGTACATGCTAAAACTAAGCAAAACTCAGCGAATCGTATAAGGTTTTCCTTCATTAAACATTCTTTAAATAAAGTCTAATTATGGACCGTCACAACCAATTCATTTTTAATCAGAAGCAATTTGTTGTTGATTTAATTTTGAATTAAAATCTGGTAACGGACGCGACATGTCGGACGCGACAGATTTTCCCCCCATACAATATTTTACTAGTAACACATACTAAATTTAATTTTTTATTTAATTCTTTTAGTTCTTCTCTCCACAGTTTCCCGTTTTCAAAACCTCTTTTCGCCATCTGAATACGAAGTATAAAGTTATAAAGCCGTTTAAATTCATTTACTTGCATTTTCGGTTTACCTTTTTTGGGAAATGCCCATATGTCTTTTTTTATAGAATTAACCATGATAAAAACATTACAAGGTAAAATCATTGAGAGGCAGTCTGACGTTTGCCAACAATATAATTTAAAAATTCGAGCTCAGGCTCACACACACATTCTCATTTTTAATCTCAAACAACAACAATTGTGAACAATTTCATTTTTTTATTTTCAATTTTATATGATTTTAAAATGTTTGCAAACGTCAGAAAAAAATCATGGCCGACGAATTGAGAGAATGGTTTTACCTTCTAATGTTTTTATCATGGAATTAACTATATTTTTATAAAAAATTTAAATTAAGTAAAGAAAGAAAAAATTTTTAAAACTTGTCAATACGTTTTACTACTATTTTCGTGAGCACAGCTGTACATACATATGTAATACCTTTGATTTGTTTTAAAGTAATGCATTTTTATATTGATAATACTATATGTATTTAAAAGTCTATTAGTTATTTTTTGTTAAATTAATGCGCTGTTATTTGGTTGTTATATTGTTAATAATAGAAAATTCGCCTAAAAATGAGCTGATTTTTATGGCTTTGTACTGATTTTTGATCCCAACTGTACTGATTGTGTCACTATAATATCTAGCCACCCTACTTCTACATCTAGTTCAGCTCCAATAATTAGCAGACCATCAGCCGTTCCTTTCGTTGATCCAACCGTACCGAACAATCAAAAATATACTTGGAGAAATCCGATTATGAAATTTCGAATGCAGCTAATTTCGATGCCTGAGAGCTCAATGTTTTTCAGAAGCGCGAGCCAAAATGCTTCCATATTAGCCTCGTGAAGGTTTAGCAGTCTAAAAGAAAGTGTGGAGATGATTCCACTTCATATTTCTCTTGAAAGGTGATACAAAAGTATAAGCCGAAGTTCCTAGTCTCACCGCATGAATACCAATCGCACAATGGCATATCAGAACCCCCATCACTAGCCCTTGAGAAGTAATGTGTGCAGAGAAACGTCTTCTTTTGTCACAAAAGGACTCAGTTTCCCTTAGCCTAATAGCAGTTTGGGCTGCGACAATTCTGTCTGCAATATCCGCCGGCGCCGTGTTCAACATACGTATGTTAAGCGCCAGTGTAGGTGTGGTTCCTAATGCTCCGCTAATTCCTGTTTAACAAGTGTAGCCTTTTCTAGTGAGTTCCACCAGGTAAGGGCTCCTTGAAACAATATAGGCTTAAATCTGGTTTCCTAGAGCTAATGAATTAATTTGGGCGAGAGACCCCACCTATTACTGATAGCTCCCCTTTAGCAGCACAAGGCAACCGGGAAGGTACCCTTTCCTCAGTGTTAGGTTTCTACGACAGCCGCCGTTGTTCGCCCACCTAGTTCAGGTAGGTATTACCATGTTTACCAAAAAGAAAAAAGTGGGTACATTTATCTATTGAAAATTGGTTGAAATGAACCTTTCAGTCTTTATAGAAAGTGGTTTGGTTTTCGGTTCGGATCAAACATATGTGGAAAATTTCCGTTCGGTTAATAGTTCAGTGAATTAATATAAAATAGCGGTTTTCCGGTTCAAAACCGGTGCACGTCCCTGGTTTTCACCGACCTTTTCTTGCAATAAGCATATGGAGCCCTTGACTGACGGTCAAGAGGAATTGCGTTTCTTATGTACATGTACAGGTCTCTCTAGCATTTTCAGCAAAAACGCTTTTATCAAACACGAAGAGATTGATAGGCCTAAAATCCCTAGGGGAAACATGAGAGCCTTTTCCGGCCTTCGGGATGAACGCAACACTGACTACCCTTCAAGCCATGGGGATGTACCCGGTCCTCATGCAGTGCACATAAATGGGATCCAACCGATTGCACGACACCTTCACAAACCTTTGCAGCTGCGCAGGTATGATGCCATCGGTCCCCGATGTCTTTAGTTGTTTGAACAGGACCTGGGGGAGATTCTGTAATCAGTTAGCGACAATTTTCGAATCGCTATCGCAGTTTTTGACGCAAAAACATTTATAAAGAATGTACACGAAGAAAACTGGTCGCACATAACCAAGCATAGCTCGGTTAATCATAACATTAAAATAAAAATCGGTAGACACTTAAAAAGCTGGAAGCATTTTCCACCTTACTGCATCGTTTCTTTTTAGTAACAAAAATCAGTGTGGAAACGAGGACCAAGAAAGAAATCGATCGCGAGTTAATATTGCCCAAAGAGCTGGAAAATCCCAGCATGTTCCATAACGACATCGCAAAAAAAATTTCCAAAGTATACCGTTACTTATGTGCTTAAAAAGTACAATGAATGTTTATCTTTAAAAAGGAACCCTGGTAGTGGCAGAAAAAAAGGATTTGCTTGCGAAATTAAGGCAAAGGAAGTGTTATCTGCTTTTAAGAAAAATCCTGGACTTTCGGTAAGAGATGTCGGCAAAAAATTAAACATGTCGTCTTCGTATATACAAAAAGTATGCAAAACAGCAGGACTACGTTCTTACAAAGTGAATGCAGCACCTAATCGCAACGGTAAGCAAAATTTGTTGGCGAAACAACGTGCTCGGAAATTGTACGACAGTCTCATACAAAAATTTGGCTGTATTGTTATGGATGACGAATCGTACGTAAAAGCCGATTTTAAACAAATCCGGGGCCGCGAATTTCACACTGCAAATAAAAGAGGCAATGTTGCAGATAAATATAAAAACAAAAAGTTTGACAAATTTCCCAAAAAGTTTCTCATTTGGCAGGCAATTTGCCAATGCGGCTTCAAAAGTGATCCTTTTGTAAGCACTGGTACAATTAACCAAGAAATTTATGTTAAGGAGTGTCTGCAAAAGCGACTTTTACCTCTTATACGGCTTCATAAAGATCCAGTGCTTTTTTGGCCTGATCTCGCGATATGTCATTACGGAAAAATGGCTTTAGGATGGTAACATAGAAACAAAGTGTATTTTGTAGCAAAAGAGTTCAATCCACCTAATTGTCCAGAGCATCGGCCGATCGAAACCTACTGGGCCGTTATGAAATCCAAACTTCTTAAGACCCACAAAGCTGTAAAAAACGCACAACAATTCAAAAATAAATGGCAGCTGGTTTCCAAGGAAATCACTGAAACTTCTGTGCAAGGGCTAATGAAGGACATAAAGTCAAAATTGCGATCGTTTGCTTATTACTAGGAGAATTAACTCTTTTTTAACGAATTTCAATAAAACTAAGTTTAGATGTAAATATCGTTGAATTCCATTAATATATTTATGTTTTAGAACGTTTTAACTGTGACCAGTTTTTTTCGTGTACATTCTTTATTATGCGTAAAAAAGTGCGATAGCGATCCGAAAATTGTCGCTAACTCCAGAAGTACAAAATATCGAAAAGAAGTACATTTGACTGTACTTCGAAGTACGAAGAAGAAGAGCGCAAAAAGAAGTACTGTACTTCCGAAAGAAGTACGGTTGGTCACATTAGTAATGTAACAAGCAGCAAGATGAAGTGCTTTCTGGGTATTCTCCTTTACAGTGGATATATTGTAGTTCCCAGAAGATACATGTATTGGGATAAATCATCAGACACTGATTTCAGTATTGTGTAAAAATAATTCAAAGTTTTCTGACAAATCGCTACATTTGTGTGCGTTTAAAAAATGAATAGTCCGACATGATCCAATTACCGGCTGGAGTCCCTCAGGGATCAGTACTTGGCCCCTTGTTATACACACTCTACTGTTCTCATTTTCAAAGATTTGGAAATTGCCAATACGCTATGTATGCTGACGACACAGGTATATTTTATTCACATGAGTCTGGCACACACACTGAGTAACACAACTACACGGCGCGCTAAGCAGCATTTCAGACCACATGAATAAATGGAAAATTAAGCTTAACGCTAGTAAAACGCAAGCTATCTTTTTTACTAGAAAAAGAAGACCTTGTTATTTGCCTAGCTCTACGCTAAAACTTGAAAATCATGAATTACAATGGGCCACCACTGTCAAGTACCTTGGAGTAATTTTTGATAAAAAAAATTACATATTGTGAACATATAAAACACATACAAGGGAAAGTTACCGTAGCCATCAAAATGCTGTACCCTCTGATTAACAGGCAGGCTAGTATGAGCAAAGAAAACAAACCAGTAATCTACAAAACAGTTTTCCAATCCATAATTTTATACGCTTGCCCAGCATGGGGCACCGCTGCCAAATCGCATTTAAAAAACTGCAAATATGCCAAAATAATATTCTTAAAATGATGCTTGGGCTTCCCTGGGATTACTCTACAATAAGACTTCATAGTAACTCAAATACTTAACTTATATCAGAACAAATACTTAACTTATATCAAAACAAATACTGACTGATAGGTTCAAAATTCGTTGCGCTATGTCTGACAATACACATTCGTCTCTAATCTACACTAGTAACTACATATCTACTTTTTACCTTGATGCTAAATAGGCAATATATATTAGCTTGTAAGATTTATAGCAGAGGTTTTTTATATAGTAGTGTTTTCCTCTGAAATTTATCTCCTAAAATAACGAAAATCTGTGATAATAAAAATAAAAATGTTGCAGAATTAAGGTTAATGTAGCATATTCTGTGAATTGTGCGATACTTAAATTTAAAATGTAATGGTTTTCTACTTAATAAAACTAACTTTTTTTTAAACAAAAATTTATATCTTTTATTTAAATACGATACGATCGGCTAACTTGTACTTATTACTACTGATCGTTATAACGATCCGCATTTTCCGAGCTTTCCGGAAAACCCAGATTTTTTTACTATTTTTCCTGGTTTACTACATGCATTATGGTAATAATATCAAAAAATTACGTTGATACGAGACAAAAAAACACGTATATTGTTTTTTCTGCTTTTCTTTATTCTCAGCCTTCACCAGTCGCCCACTTTTCTCATTGGTCAATCATATCCCCACTAAGTTATATTTGTTAAATATAATAAATAAACGCAATCATTATAATAAAATAACATGCAGATAAACCATTATACTGAAAAGTGTACGCTTGGAATATACTTTATCTACACGTATGGAATTTTTATGTAGATACATATATGTATATTACCACCATAATTCGTATATTTGTGCATATTCCTACATTTGTTCCAACCGAAAAGCATTTACTTGCATTACTTACATATACATATGTACATATGTATGAATGCTGTATGCATAACAAAATGCATAATAAAAACAAACGCGAAAAATATCTCCCATACAACGTCGTTGAAAATTTTTCGCGATAAGTTTATCGCTATAAGCTGTTGTGAGTGATCTCGAATGGATTACTTGCATCGTTTTTCTCATTTATAAGAGGCCAACATCGGCAAGGAAATTTCTTTGCTTTTTTCGATCGCGAATGAAAAGCAGCGGATATTTTTTGTCGATCGCATTCCAAATGTGGGAGATGATAAATTTATTTGCATTTTTCACTCGCGATAAAAGAATGCAAAAATAATTGTGGAATATTCTTGATCGCGAACGTGAGAGAATGTGAGTGAGAATTTCCAAACCCTGTCCATTACACCATTTTCGCAAGCATCACATGTTTTCTATTAGTTATGCGCATAAGCAAAAAAACCATAGCCGCATACGCTTATTGTACGTATCATTTGACATATAAGAAACTTAAAAAATATCGTCTGCCATCTAAATTCCAAGGCAAAAGTCAAAAATAACGCAAATATCGTAGGTGTTCTAACCACCCCTTAATAGAAACTCATTTTATTGACCAGTATTGGCTATATTTCTTTTTTTTTCATTTAATAATAAATATTTTTTTTGTGAATGTCTAGCTCATTATACATATAACACCGTGCGATAGTAAATTTTACACACAAAAATCAATGTATTCGAGAAACCATGGGCCAAATATAGTAAAATTGCGTTTTAAGTTTTCCACTCTGACGTCAGTAATTCAAAAATGATTTAAAAAGTCAGTGAAATGTCCTTAGAAAAGAAGTATGGGTTCAAAACTAAAGAGGAGACTCTGTAGAATTTAAGCGAATTCAATTTTTTGGTGCTTAAGGACTATTAAGTATTCAAAATGTGCTTTTAAAATTGTTGTAGGGTTTGTATTTGTGTTATTGTTTTTTATTGTACTGTGTTAATTTCAACTTTGTAATTTAAAAAAATTTTATACTTAAGTGATTTTTGTAGTTCAAACATCAAATAGAAAATTATTATTATTTAAACTTTTCTCGAATTGCTAACAACAAACAAATAAACTAAGTTTTGTTAACTTTTAATAAAAATATTTTACAAAAAATATCTTTGGAATCAACTACATTTTTGGCGATCCTGCCAGGAGCACCTCGAGCCATTATACGTTTACCTATATCTTTGCGAACCACAATTGTGCCTGTGCTGATTTGAAAACATCACGAGAGGCCTGCGTGCCATACAAGTCTTCAGTTTTGGCGAATTCCCGGAACTACAACAGAGGTTGCTTCATCCAGTGTCCTAGTTAGCGTAGCATGCAGGGATTGCAAACGCCACTACAATCAGTATCAATTAAAACTAACAGCGTCAGCATTAGCATCTACTTCAACTTCAGCTAATCACAGAAGCTGTTTCAACTACAACCACAACATTTACTTCATAACAGAGGAGCATTAACGATTCAAGTTCACTACTTAAAGGCTGGTATGCAGCTCACAAGAAAACGGTCAAGAAAAAAATTGCCATTATTTCTTGTGTGTGTCCATGGAATTTTGACAACTGATACTTCACCAGCCTGTTGTCTCGCTCTTTCCTCAAGAAATAATGGAACAGGCATATATTCCTGTTGCAAGCATGGGTTGCCTTGTGCTCTTTTTTCACAAAAAACTTTAGAAAACCGTAGTAGAAAGTGTAGCAAATTTCTTAAGAACTGCGTACTGCCTCAAGAAAATTTTACTCAAGAATNAGTAATTCAAAAATGATTTAAAAAGTCAGTGAAATGTCCTTAGAAAAGAAGTATGGGTTCAAAACTAAAGAGGAGACTCTGTAGAATTTAAGCGAATTCAATTTTTTGGTGCTTAAGGACTATTAAGTATTCAAAATGTGCTTTTAAAATTGTTGTAGGGTTTGTATTTGTGTTATTGTTTTTTATTGTACTGTGTTAATTTCAACTTTGTAATTTAAAAAAATTTTATACTTAAGTGATTTTTGTAGTTCAAACATCAAATAGAAAATTATTATTATTTAAACTTTTCTCGAATTGCTAACAACAAACAAATAAACTAAGTTTTGTTAACTTTTAATAAAAATATTTTACAAAAAATATCTTTGGAATCAACTACATTTTTGGCGATCCTGCCAGGAGCACCTCGAGCCATTATACGTTTACCTATATCTTTGCGAACCACAATTGTGCCTGTGCTGATTTGAAAACATCACGAGAGGCCTGCGTGCCATACAAGTCTTCAGTTTTGGCGAATTCCCGGAACTACAACAGAGGTTGCTTCATCCAGTGTCCTAGTTAGCGTAGCATGCAGGGATTGCAAACGCCACTACAATCAGTATCAATTAAAACTAACAGCGTCAGCATTAGCATCTACTTCAACTTCAGCTAATCACAGAAGCTGTTTCAACTACAACCACAACATTTACTTCATAACAGAGGAGCATTAACGATTCAAGTTCACTACTTATAGGCTGGTATGCAGCTCACAAGAAAACGGTCAAGAAAAAAATTGCCATTATTTCTTGTGTGTGTCCATGGAATTTTGACAACTGATACTTCACCAGCCTGTTGTCTCGCTCTTTCCTCAAGAAATAATGGAACAGGCATATATTCCTGTTGCAAGCATGGGTTGCCTTGTGCTCTTTTTTCACAAAAAACTTTAGAAAACCGTAGTAGAAAGTGTAGCAAATTTCTTAAGAACTGCGTACTGCCTCAAGAAAATTTTACTCAAGAATATTTCTTAGCCATCTCTTGTACGTCATTTTATATGGAGTTTTTGCTTTTCTTGCGAGCTGCATACTGGCCTTACTGCCCGTCTCCACAGGATAAAGTTTATATCTTGATACATATGTTAGAATATAAATAGCCAATGGAGACCGCTCATTGCTCTTCAAGAGCAATATATATCAGAGCTTATATCTTGCCATCTATTGCCGGCAATTTGGTAGTTTGACAGCTACATGTTCATTTGCATGAAAACTTCGTGGCGGCAACATTATTGATATTTTAATACAAAAGCAAATATTGAACTGTTTTCGGTTAAAATATTTGTTATTATGTAAATGGATGTAAAATAGCCTATTTTCTAAATTTTTTAAGTGATTAAATCCGGCAAAAGTACGTTTTAGAAGCTATCTCACAGATGCTTATATCAAGATATAAAAAGCCCACACAAATATTGCCACTGATATAATTTATATCTAGCGACCAAAATGACAGCTGGACAGCAATAAATTTTATCCTATGGAGACGGCCAGTTAAGAAGCGGCGATATAACAATAACAACAGCTTCGTATAACACCAGATNCTGTGTTAATTTCAACTTTGTAATTTAAAAAAATTTTATACTTAAGTGATTTTTGTAGTTCAAACATCAAATAGAAAATTATTATTATTTAAACTTTTCTCGAATTGCTAACAACAAACAAATAAACTAAGTTTTGTTAACTTTTAATAAAAATATTTTACAAAAAATATCTTTGGAATCAACTACATTTTTGGCGATCCTGCCAGGAGCACCTCGAGCCATTATACGTTTACCTATATCTTTGCGAACCACAATTGTGCCTGTGCTGATTTGAAAACATCACGAGAGGCCTGCGTGCCATACAAGTCTTCAGTTTTGGCGAATTCCCGGAACTACAACAGAGGTTGCTTCATCCAGTGTCCTAGTTAGCGTAGCATGCAGGGATTGCAAACGCCACTACAATCAGTATCAATTAAAACTAACAGCGTCAGCATTAGCATCTACTTCAACTTCAGCTAATCACAGAAGCTGTTTCAACTACAACCACAACATTTACTTCATAACAGAGGAGCATTAACGATTCAAGTTCACTACTTATNCAATATGAAATATAAGTTGGGTATTTTACTGTCCCTAATTTTCGAACATGAACCCTTCTGAACGAAAGACACAAGATCACGCCTTCCCGAAAGAAAGAAAAAAGTTACTTTCTAGCTGTCGAAATCTCGACGCCATCTTTGTTGTAAAGGCTGGTATGCAGCTCACAAGAAAACGGTCAAGAAAAAAATTGCCATTATTTCTTGTGTGTGTCCATGGAATTTTGACAACTGATACTTCACCAGCCTGTTGTCTCGCTCTTTCCTCAAGAAATAATGGAACAGGCATATATTCCTGTTGCAAGCATGGGTTGCCTTGTGCTCTTTTTTCACAAAAAACTTTAGAAAACCGTAGTAGAAAGTGTAGCAAATTTCTTAAGAACTGCGTACTGCCTCAAGAAAATTTTACTCAAGAATATTTCTTAGCCATCTCTTGTACGTCATTTTATATGGAGTTTTTGCTTTTCTTGCGAGCTGCATACTGGTCTAACTGCCCGTCTCCACAGGATAAAGTTTATATCTTGATACATATGTTAGAATATAAATAGCCAATGGAGACCGCTCATTGCTCTTCAAGAGCAATATATATCAGAGCTTATATCTTGCCATCTATTGCCGGCAATTTGGTAGTTTGACAGCTACATGTTCATTTGCATGAAAACTTCGTGGCGGCAACATTATTGATATTTTAATACAAAAGCAAATATTGAACTGTTTTCGGTTAAAATATTTGTTATTATGTAAATGGATGTAAAATAGCCTATTTTCTAAATTTTTTAAGTGATTAAATCCGGCAAAAGTACGTTTTAGAAGCTATCTCACAGATGCTTATATCAAGATATAAAAAGCCCACACAAATATTGCCACTGATATAATTTATATCTAGCGACCAAAATGACAGCTGGACAGCAATAAATTTTATCCTATGGAGACGGCCAGTTAAGAAGCGGCGATATAACAATAACAACAGCTTCGTATAACACCAGATAGCGACAGCGTCAGTAGCAGCAGGAAAATCAACGTGAACATCAGCAGCGTCACGTACTAGTTTCAGCGCCAGTAGTAGCAGCGGAAGCAGCAGTAGCAGTAGCACAGAAACGCTCAACAAATGAAGAACAGAAACTTTAGATGCAGTTGATAACTCCGCCGATAATAGTAGTGATAACTAGTACTAGCAGCAGTGTAAATATCAACTATAACAAAAGCAAGGCTCTTACCACTGGCAACAACAACAACGGTAACAAGCAGCAGCAACAACAACGACAACAAACCGCGACAACTGGCACAGCAGCCGCAGCAACAATCTGGTTGACTGTGCTGTCATTATCAGCAGTTGCAGAGCACAGTGGTGAACTATTTCTTTTTATGTAATATTTTTGACAAACATATTTTTATATTCATTATTACATATCTTTTAATTTTTAATTGTAAACAGTCCTTATAGAGATTATTTGAAGTTATCATAATTTTTCGTTCACCACCACATGACACACATACATTACACTGGCTGATAATTTAAATGACTCGCTTATCGATTTGCAAAACAACTATTTTCAAGAGGAATTGGCAAATCCTTATGCTAGTCAGAATAATAATGAGGTTTATGCAACTTCAATCAAGCTTCCGCAGCTTTGGATAAGTTGTCCAGAAGCTTGGTATGTTCATACAGAAATGCAATTTAACATTTAACAATTTAACATTATGGGTGATCGAATTTTATCGGTCGCTCATACTGCTTGCAGGTTCCAATTTCAAGATATTTTAAAGAGACTTTGGCTGAGAAAATTGCCTAAAAATCTTAGTGCGATATTAGCTAGTCCAAGTACCAAAGATATAAATGAATTGGTGAAACTAGCTGATAATATTTGGGAAGCGATTAATAAAACCGAGATATCAGCTATGAATAGTTTTCAAGATTCTAAATCACAAGGCACAACTATTGAAAATTTAGTTAAAACGACCAATCTTATGTCCGAAAATTTTCAAAAACTTTCTCTTGAATTAGATTCTATTAAGCAACGAATTAATAAAAATTCTATACATAGATCATTTATTAGGAATTGTTTTAGAAGTCCATACAGAAGTAAATCGAAATCTCCTGATAGTCAAATTGGTTATGTAGATACCATTACAAATTTGGTGATAAGGCTCAGAAATGTCAACAGCCTTGTGCTTTTTCTAAAAACAAAAATTCGTCAAACTCGAGTCATCTATTGTTGTTTACACCTACAATTGTATCCCTGAAATTTCTCAATATTTGTTTTTGAAAAAATTATATGTTAAGGACCTATACAAAGTCGATAACATCCTCGAATTTGGTCGATCTAACTTAAGCAGCTTAAAAAATTACCTACTGTGAATCCAAAAAATTTTAGTTTTTTTTTAATTCTAAAGAAAATTCCGCTTTCGTTTCATATGTTTGAAATTACAAAGTGCTTTAAAATAAATCCTGGCGTCAGGGAGAAAACAATAAAAATACCACTTTGAATAATAAAGTAGGTTTCAAACCAACTTATTTACTATTTATTTTATGGTGGGAGAGCTTCTCAAACAATATAGAAGCAATTTTTTTCGATATAAGTTTTTGAGAAGTAATGAACATCTAAGTCCCGGGATTGTGAGAACGACATCATGAAAATCTCGGGATCGCAAAAAACGAAAAATTAACATCCCTAGTACATACCGTTGCATATACGCCGCTATGTCTGAATTTGGCATCCCCGCCAAACTTATACGGCTGTGTAAAATGACGTTGAGCAATACAACCAGCTCCGTCAGAATTCGAAGAGACCTCTGCGAGCCGTTCGCCACCAAACGGGGCTTCACACAGGGCGACTCTCTTTCATGTGACTTCTCTAATCTGATGTTAGAGAAGATAATAAGAGCTGTAGAACTGAACCGCTCAGGAACAATTAACTAAAAGAGCGTGCAATTGCTGGGTTATGCCGATGACATCGATATCATCGGTATCAAAAATCCCGAAGTCTTTTCTGCCTTTGCCAAGTTGGATAAGGAAGCAAAGCGAATGGGTCTGGTACTAAACAAGGACGAGGCGAAGTATCTCCTGTCATCAAACATACAGTCAGCACATTCGCGCCTTAGCACCCACGTCACTGTTGACAGATATAATTTCGAGAAAGTAGAGAATTTCGTTTACTTGGGAACCAGCATTAACACCGATAATTATTTCAGCATGGAAACCCAATGCAGAATCACTCTTGCCAACAAGTGCTACTTTGGACTGAGTAGGCAATTCAGGAGTAAAGTCCTCTCTCGACGTACGGAAACCACACTTTGTAAGTCACTCATCATGCCCGTGCTGGTATATGGCGCAGAAGCATGGACAATGTCAACATCCGATGAGGCGGCTCTTGGAGTATTCGAGAGAAAGATTTTGCGGAAGATTTACGGGCCTTTACGCGTTGGCGACGGCGAGTACCGCAGACGATGGACGATGAGCTGTATGAGCTTTACAACGACATGGACATAGTGCAGTGCTTGGTCATGTCATTCGAATGGACACCAACGTTCCAGTGGCTGTGTTATCATTGTCTAAAGCAGACGTGTGTTTAATCTGTGACTAAGAGAAATAAAAAAATTGTGAAACGAGCAGCGTTTACTCGAATTGAAGACGAAATATCTTCTAACTTTAGAAAACTTATGGACACTGATAATTCAAGTGTGAAACTTGGAAAGGCCGAAATTATTGAACGCCTTTACAAGCTCTTGAAGATGGACATTGATACGGAGCACATTGAAAGTGCCCAAAATATTACACCACCAAAAGTAGTGCTCCCGCCTATAAAGCTCTTAGTGCAAGATAGTGACTACAAAAAAAAAAATTTAATAAGCAAAGGCATTTCCGATTTTTTGTTGAAGAAAATTTCAATTGGCATTAAAATGATTAGTGAATCAAATGAATCCTTTAACAAAATCAAAGAAATGTTAAAAGAGATGTTGCGTCAGTTCTTTACACATGACCTTAGAAATGAAAGGTCATTTAGTGTTGTTCTCCATGGTCTCGAAAATAAAACAACAGTCGAAGTAAAAAATGAACTTATCTCTCTTGGATCCAAGTGCAAAGAGTGCAAAATGGTTACTAAAACCTTTAAACATTATAAAGATACTCCTTATGTCGTACATTTTTAGCGCTGCTCGGTAAAATTGCATGATCTGAAACGTCAAGTAAAATCACTCTTTCGTGTAATTGTAAGATGGGACTTCCAACGGAAGACAAAAAATAAAATAATTCAGTGTCGAAACTGCCAAATGTATGGGCATGGCGAACGTGGATGTTTTGTGCAACCAAATTGCGCGAACTGTGCTGGGAAGCACAATACTTCAGAATGCACGAGTGCGGACAGGGTGCGATGTGCAAACTGCAATAACAATCATAAATCAAATGATCCCACGTGTTCCAACCTAGCCCTGTACTTACGAATCAAAGAGAAATATAGCCGCTGTCCAGCACCATTTTCTCAGCCTTTGCAAAAAGCCCACGCAAGCGAAATTAGGCTTTTCCTACTCACAATTCCCACCTCTCTCTGGAGAGCGGTCGACGAGCGCAGCGGGAATAACAAGACCGCAGAATTGGCGGCCACCTAATAGTTAAACAGCAGAGCATGCATGTAACAAGAGCCTCTATACTGAGAAAGAGATTACTGACCTAACTTTTGAGCTTATACTAAAATTAAAAGAATGTACAACTAAATATGAGCAATTTAATACGATCGCACAATTAGCAATTAAGTTTCTGTACTCTACTCATAAGTAATGTATACGTCTAAATTGAAAGTAATATTTTGGAATTGCCATAGCATCCGCAATAAATTTATGAAACATTTTACTTAATTGGATAAACACGATATTGAAGTTTATATGCTCTCTGAAACTTGGCTGAAACACTCAGACCAGCTATACCACCCTAATTATATTTGTATACGTAAGGACAGAGATACCAATACAGGTGGTGGTGTTGCCATATTAGTTAAGATATGTATATCCTTTACTATAATACTTAATATAAATACCGAAGTAGTGGAATAAATCGGAATTGAAATTATGTCTTCAGATAAGAAAAAAAATAAACTTTTCAGCTCTTACTTTCCGAGGGGTGCTAATTCTGTGGAACTGAAGAATAATTATAAAAAAGGTTTTAGAAAACTTTTCGCTGTAAATGGACACTTTATTTTTTTGCGGGGTTTTTAATAGTAAGCATGGGGATTGGGGATGCTCGAGAGCAAATGCATGGGGGAATATTCTGCACGAATTTACCACATTCTTTCCAATATCAGTCTTATATTCAAATCACCCTACATATATTCCCTCATCTTGCAGGTTTACACCTTCGAACATAGATTTGGTACTTTCAAACATTCCCATGCTCTTAACTCAGCCAAGAGCGCTTAATTGATATGGTTCTGATCATTTGTCAGTTAAATTTGTCCTCAACTTAAGTTTCATACATTCTGAAAATCTTGAAATGGATTATAGTAAAATGAACTGGAACGTTTATCGTCGCTCCCGCATACCTGTCCGCCTCAGCACGGGGCTCTGCTGAGGCCGACCGTTTTTCCCTTACCCATATATTCGGTCGCCGAACGGTTTCGGCTCAGTAGGCGACCAACGAACCAGTTGAAAAATGAATTCAAAAAATGTAGCCCCGGATCCCTGCACGGGTAAAAATGCCGCCGACGGATACGGCGTTAAAGTCTGTCTAAAAACGACATCTTCGGTAGCCGCTGTATCGGTCCCGAAGGAGCCTAAACGGCAAAGTAAACAGGATGTTGCGCCCGGCGTCAGTAGCAACAAACCCCTGGCTAGTGGCCAATTGGCGTCTCGGTTGCAAGCGGAGCCTGCACGACCAATTGACCTCTCGTGTCAGTCGTCCACATCTCGGGAAGCTGCGAGTACTCCCCTTGAGGGTAGCTCCAAAGCGGCACGGCGTGAAGGCGATATTGGCACCCAGAAGTCCTGCACGGACAGTACCACCGACCGCAAGGCCCTTGAGGGTAAGAAGTCGGATGAACGCAAAGGCGTCCCAGGTCCCAATGGTTCGAGGACCAAAAAAGCAGTCCGACCAGCAGTCAGGAAAAAGAGGGACAGAAGAGCCGCTTCTAGACTACTGAGGAAGTTTGGCAATGACCCGAGAGTATGAGGGAAGTGGTTAAGAGGGCGGTGGGCATTCTCACCGAAAGTCGTGAATGGCCTCGGGAAGGAAATGCCGCCAACAAACCTGCACCCACTCACTCTCGTCCTAGGGAGCTGGGAAGCAAACGGCAACGGTCAGCAGACAACATGGATGGTGCATCTAAAAGACCCAAAACGTCTAACGTCAACAGTCCTCTTAACCCTCCAAGGGCTTTCAATGATGTGGCCAAGGACCACTTGATCCTGGCGGTTATGGATAGGGGGCACCCTGAAGGAAACCTGTCGGCCGACAACTGGAGGTCCGTCCTGGTGGGTCTCTGCCGGATGTACAAGGAGATTCTCCGTAAAAATCCTGGCCCGCGTCAACTGTCCGCGATGCTGGTCTTTACCAAGGCCGCATCAAATTAATTTCCTGCGCTGATGAACGGTCGGCGCGACTTTATAAGGAAGCAATTTCTTCTCTTGGGGAGCTGTGGCCCAGCGCTGTCTTGGTGGCAGTGCACAGGGACGAAATCTCTTATAAGCTGCGAGCCAGAGCCTGGGTCCCAGAGGAACCCTCTAGTCCCAAGGAGATTCTGGAGATCATCCAGATCTCAAATGATGCACTACCAGCCCTTTAATGGAAAGTAGTGAAGGTCAGCGAGGTTAGGGAGCAGCAACGTTACATCACCTTGGTGATAAACGATGAGTCTCTCCCAATCCTTGCTGACTGTAAGGGGGTTATTAGCTACGGCTTTACTCCATTACCCTCAAAACCCAAAAAGGGAAGGAGGGTAAAATGACAGAGCCGGGTGACACCGAGGGTGGACCCGAGGCTAACAATCTTCCGCCTCAAGGTGGCCTTATATCTGGAGCAGAAAATGCTTTGAGCGGTCCTGCTTCTAACCAAGAAGTCCAGGCGGTTCTCGAGGCCAGTTGCCCGGTGGTGAGGTCAGACTCGGCAGCGGAAACAGATAGCGATACGCAATCTGGTTCTGCTGACGGATCGGTGCTTAGCCGGTGGGAGTTCGGGAACCTGCTTCTGACGTCGGATTCAGAGGACGCCGATGATACCATCGTTGAGGCGTTCGATAGAACCCCGCCATAAGCGATGGACGGGGACGAAATTTTATAAGCTGTGGATGAAGGTTCTACAAATAAACCTTCATCACTCCAAAGCAGCTTCTGCAGCTCTGCTCCGCTCCTGCACCTGAGTGATAGAGGGGAGGAGCTAGTTCTTGTCCAGGAGCCCTGGGTTGTTAAGCACAGGGTTTGTGGACTTAACTCTGATGCTTACCGCATAGTGTCGTCCCCTGTGGCAGGTAAGATCAGAGTATGTATATTAATCAAAAAAAGTATTTATTATAATTTACTCACACCGTTCAGCGGTGAAGATACGGTGAGCATATCTGTGGAAAGCCAATACCACAACACTCTGGCTGGTCAGTACCTACATGGCCTACTATCGCCAAGACTGCCCTCCCGCTCGGTTACTGGACGTGGTGAAAGAGGCCAACTCGATTAAGTTTCCCATAGTTATCGGAGCCGATGCAAATGCGCATCACGCGGTATGAGGATCTACCGACATCAACCCCAGGGGTGAGCTGCTAATTGATTTTGTATTATTATATAATCTAGCCTTCTTGGTGATAAACCCACCTTTGTTACCTCAAATAAGAAGGAGGTATTAGATATTACCTTAAGGTCTAGCTTTTTCTTTGAGAGTATTAAGGAGTGGAAGGTACTGAATGACCATTCCTTCTCTGATCATATGTAGCTCTCATTTGTACAGAAATAAGAGACGTACTGACTGGACTAAGTTTAGGAAAGTACTCTCGGGGAATTTACTCAACAACGCTTCTCTCAGTAAGGTAGGCTTTTTGTCACCACCTAATGAAGCGGAGCCTTCTCTCGCAAACCTTGCTTCTCTCGGTAAGTTAGGCTCATCGGAACAAATTGAGGAAGCCGTTGATTGCATTACCGAAGCCTGTAACCCGGCCTTCTCTGCTTCCTGCCCACTTTTACTTCCGCGAGGAAAGAAAAAGCCACAATGGTGGAGCAAAGAAATCGCCTCCCTTAGGAAGGAAAGCAGGAAACTCTTTAATGCCTCAAAGCGCGATGGTTCTTGGACTGCATATAAGGCAGCCCTGAATAAATTTAAAAATGCCACCAGGAAAGCCCAAAAGGACTCCTGGAAGGATTATTGCGATAGTATAGAAGGTCAGTCGGAGGGAAATGGCCTGCGAAAGGTGCTTGCGAAAAGTCCGACGAAGCCGGTGTATATTCAGAAACCAAATGGTGACTGGACGTCATCTCGTGAGGAATGCTTGAAGTCCTATTGAACGCGCACTTTCTGGGATGTGCTGCGGAGCCCAAAACTGCGGTTACTATCTCTGAACGGCCGTTGACTTCAGAGGACTTTATTGATGTAAAAAGGGTAGACTGGGCCATAAAGTCCTTCCAGCCCTACAAATCTCCAGGTATGGATGGTATTTTCCCTGCCCAACTTCAGTCAGCATCTGACGTTTTATGTCCGATACTTGTCTTAATTTATAAGGTTTGTATCAAACTTAGTTTCATACCCAAGGGCTGGACCCTGGCGAAATTTGTGTTTATCCCCAAGGGAGGTAGACCCTCCCACGTTAAACCAACAACTTTCGACAGATAAGCCTTACTTCTTTCTTTCTCAAGGTTCTGGAAAGACTTCTAGACTCGCAGATCCGATAGGAAATTGATGTAAATAATCTCTCTAGCTATCAGCACGCCTACTGAAAAGGTAGCACCATTGAAAAGGCTCTCGCTTTTAAGGAATTTGCACTAGGCGTGTTCTCCCAGGAGCGGTTCTTCAAGCCGTAACTCGCCTTGGGCTGGATCACCCTATGGTCGAGTTTGTTCATCGCCTCTTAGGCAGTAGAGCTATTTATTCGGAGATGGGGGAGGTATATATAACAAGATATGCGAATCGCGGAACCCCACAAAGCGGTGTTTTATCTCCCCACTTCTTTGGAATCTAACGGTGGACACCCTGCTGTCACGGTTGCAAGGTACAGGTTGCCAAGTCATTGCTTACGCGGATGATCTTGCCCTGACGGCAATTGGTAAGCACCCCCAAGTTCTATGTGATTTACTTCAAGGCGCCTTACGCGTCGTGGATACCTGGTCCAAAGAAGTAGGTAGGGATGCAAATGATGCATCGATATTTTTGAAACATCGATAATATCGGTTTAAAATTCGATTTTTGTCATCGATGTTTACAATTACCTAAAATCACTAAATTGGCGATACATCGATGCCAGTTTCAACGATGTTTTAACATCGACTTTATTGTGAGTCAGACTTGAATTGAACTTACCCATTATGCTCCTAAAAAATTTGTTGACTGGCCATGAATTTGTATTACTTATTCTTTTGAGGAACACGCAGAAATGCCGAGTTTACTCGTATCTTTTGATATTAAAAATGTGTAGTTACCCATTAAAAAATAAAAAAATCTTTTTAATATACAACGCCTTTATAAATGGACTAAAAAGTAGAAAATAATATTTCTCAGTCCCACAGAATTTGTTTTGATAACTTTTGATTTTGAAATTTTAGCAAAAGTCATTATAAACAATTAATGACTTTGAAAACGAAAAACGTGGAGCGCATGCAGTACAAAGCATTCGATTTCATTGACAATCGTCAAACTACATAACATTCTACAGCGAAAGTACAAATTTGAGATCGATTTTAAGCGGTCGTTATTCATATGCCAACACACATACATATGTTACTTTTCATATCAATTCAAGTGTATTTATTACATGCGCCCCACCCTTTTCATTTCCAATGCCATTAATTGTTTATAATGACTTTTGCTAAAATTTCAAAATCAAAAGTTATCAAAACAAATTCTGTGGGACTGAGAAAAATTATTTTCTACTTTTTATTATTTTTATTGAGCTTTGTACCACGATTGTTTATTAGGAAAAATTGAAAAAGCTGTACCGCTTAGACTTTGTTGCTTTTTCAATTTTTCCTAATAAACAATCGTGGTACAAAGCTCAATAAAAATATTAAAAAAATAAAATGTTAACAAGCCACAATAACATTGACAAATATTATTTTCTACTTTTTATTCCATTTATAAAAGCGTTGTATATTAAAAAGTTTTTATTTTCTTTTATTTATTTTCTACTTTTTAGTCTTGTCTGTACATAATTTTGCAATAGATATTGAAATAATTCAACTTGCAGTGAAACAGAACAGAAGACTATGCAAGCACAATGTTGTTTGCTCACATTTAGTATAAACATACATATGTACATACATACATATAGCAGAAGTTTATATCATTTAAAGAAATGGCGTGTCGTCCATTTCCGCTGTAACGTATAGAAATAGTCCATATATTTAGGCACAATATTTAAGTTCTCCTGGCGGGGCGACATCTACCTCTAGAGTTTTTCTAATTCTATGTCTGTCATATGATACCTACGACGAGGTTGATATCTAGACTAGGTTTGCCATAAATACCTTTGCTATATTGATAGTATAAAATGGTGGCCCGGACATACAACATTGCAAGTTGATAAAAGCGTTGTAAAAAAGGGCCGGGTTCCTGTTGGCCCGTAGTTGGGCCTTGGAACTTTAGGGTCAGCGAACTTACTACGGTATGCATTTTTATTCTAATTATAGGAAGAGTAGAAGAATGGTAAATAAATACAGGGAAATACATCCATATGTAAGTATTTTTCTAAGTGACTTACAGAGAGTTGGAATTGAAAAGTTTTAAATTTTCCTTTTAATGTGACTACAACCTAACAAATTGTGAAACATCGGAAACCATCGATATATCGATGTTTTTCTGGCGATGCATTTTAGCATCGATGTTCATTTTTTCGGTGCATCGAAACATCGATGTATCGATGTTACCCCCCAAAACTTGCATCCCTAGAAGTAGGACTTAGTGTCAATCCGGCAAAAACGGCCATGGTTCTGTTTTCAAAGAAAACGAAAGCTGTCCGGGTACAACCTCATTCCTTGAACGGTATCGCACTGACTTTCTCGGAGGAGGTTAGATATCTGGGCGTTATCCTTAACAGAAAGTTAACTTGGCGGCGCAATATAGAAGAGCGCTGCAAGAAAGCTATAACTGCTATGTATGCCTGTAAATCGGCGATTGGGAAAAAATGAGGATTGAAGGCTCACATTGTGAACTGGATGTACACATTCTATTCTACGGCATAACGGTTTGGTGGCCGTCCGCAGATAAATCTACAATAAGAAACAAATTAACAGCGGTCCAAAGTGTGGCGTGCATGATGATCACGGGAGCGTTACCATCGACGCCTACTAAAGCCTTATAGACCTTGCTTCACTTGCTACCTGTGGATCTACATGGTAAACTACAGACAAGCTGTAATGCTATTAGATTAAATGCACTAAACAAATGGAGTGACACGAGGTTTGGGCACTCTAGAATTTTGGAAGATCTTCCAGAGGACTTGTGGCGCCTGGACTACACAGTCCCGTCTACGGGACTAAAGAATCATTTCCAGACAAGGATCCCCTCAAGGGAAGAATGGGAGGAGGATTCGGTCCTGATATCGTATTCTGACTCAACAGCCATCTACACAGATGGCTCCAAGTCGCAAGAACTCTCACTTAGCCTCAGTTTTCGTCTGCCAGATCTATGCAGCGTTTTTCAGGCTGAACTAACAGCAATAAATGAAGCTGCAAGTTGGTTGATTGATTCTCTAATTAATCTGAAGGTGGTAGCAATATTTTCTGACAGCCAAGCGGCTATTAAAGCACTTAATAGTGACAATTCTACGTCGAAAGTTGTTATGGAATGTAGACGTACTCTTAATGAACTGGCAAGGTGTTACGTCACTAATGTTGTATGTGTGCCAGGCCACATAGACATACCGGGAAACTGTACTGCGGATGAACTAGCAAGGGAAGGAACCTTGTTGTCTGCAATCAGTACAGTCCGTAATGCGGGCATTCCGCTATCTTCTTGCAAGCTCTGGCTGGAGAATAACTTTGTCGGACGGGCTAATATAAGATGGTCTGCAGAGCTTTCTTGCAGGGTAGCAAGGCATATCTGGCCTAATGGTGCCCACACTCACCAACGTGTATGTACGCCGTGTCTGTTTGACGTAGCAACATATAAAATTTACTGTTGATAGAGAGAGAGAGAAACACGCGTAACCGTCGCACGTACACGGTGGTGAGTTTTCATTTACATGGCGCTCTCATAAGTTTGATCGTGTCAGCTGACACGTTAACGTACGTGAGCGTGGCTCACACGATCAAACTTATGAGAGCGCCATGTAAACGAAAGCTCGCCACCGTGTACGTGCGACGGTTGCGCGTGCTTTTCTCTCTATCTATCAACAGTAAATTTTATATGTTGCTACGTCAAACAGACACGGCATACGCACACGTCGGTGAGTGTGGGCACCTTAAGATTGACAAGCGCAGATCTCGCCCTCTCCTCCACTTGGAGCGACCACTGTTGCGGCATGTTATTGGAGTTCTCACCGGGCATTGCCTGATGGGAATCCACGCCACTAGAATGGGTTTGCAGTCAAACGACTACTGTCGTAGCTGCCGCGATGAGCAGGAAGTCGAAAGCGTGGAGCATTACTTATGCCACTGGCGAGAGCTCGCCGACGCTCGTTCCTCCATTATTCTTTTGAATGTCTGGCCGAACTGTATTCAGCCAGCGTCTATGACTTTGTGCGCTTCATCAGAGCTACGAGTAGTTCCATTACTAGGGTAAGAGGAGGGACATATGGAGTTTCTTGTACGGCACCACAACGGGCCCATGGTGACCTAATTGTGCCCTTTTTCCTGTAACCTAACCTTATCTTCGCTCCATAAAAAATGCTCTGCTTAGTTTACCTACAAATCTTGAAAATATTAACTCTCCTGAAGATGTCGATTAAAATATAGAAACCTTCTATGATAGCATAAAGATTGCAGTTCGAAGTTCTGTACCGCTAAGGGCCGCCAAGACCAATTTCCTAAAACTTCCGAATTTTATCTTAAACTTAATAAAAACAAGTAAGAAAGTCTAAGTTCGGGCGGAGCCGAACATTAAATACCCGGCGCAAGTACCGCTATATGGTAAGCCGGGGTGTATTAATTTGAGTAAATTAGCGTCCTTAAATTTCGAAATATGGAAGTTTCTCAAGCTTTTCTGAAATTTACCGTTATATGAAAAGCGGCCGTAATTTTAGTCCGATAATTATTTTCAACGTTTTGCTTTTACGTGGCAAGCACAATAACCATACCGAGTTTGGTATAAATTGGTAGAAGGGTTACCGGGATACATATGTGATCATAAGTGGGCGGTGCCACGCCCATTTTCCAAAATTTTATCATAAACATATTTCTTGGTAAAGAATAGTTACAAGCATCAATTTTGAATAAATTAGCTTTAATATTTACTGATTTATCGAAGATTTCGTATTTCTCCAAATTACCGTTATATGGGATGTGGGCGTAGTTATTGTCCGATTTTAAAAATTTTCGGCCTTTTAATATGCTGTGCTAAGGCACAGTTGGTGCCAATTTTGGAAGAAATTGGTGCAGCAGTTACCAAGATATACACACTTAACCATAAGTGGGCGTGGCTACGCCCATTTTCTAAAAATGTATAATATTATTATTTTTCGTCTAAATGTTATTGCAAATATTAATTTTGAGTGAATAATCTTCAGTAGTTACTAAAATATCGCAGTTTTCATTTTTCTGAAAATTACCGTTATATGGGAGGTAGGCGTGGTTATTGTCCGATTTTGCCCATTCCGTCCTACGCCCGAAAGAAATGCACGTACCAAGTTTCGTTAAGATATCTCAATTTTTACTCGAGTTATCGTGTGCACAGTCGGACAGACAATCACCACTTAATCGATTTATCTTTTCATCCTGATCATTTATGTATACATTTGTCTATATCTATCTCGATTCGTTTTGCCTGTTACAAACAACCGTTATGTGAACAAAGTTATAATACCCTTGTGCACAAGTGCGCTCGGGCATAACAAGAAACTATCACCGTAGCCAATGGTGTAGATAAAGACAACGTTCAGATCATGAATTAGTGGCTCTATATTCTGCAAAAATCCGAACTGAAATTTTCAAATATAGAAATGAAACTGGGAAAAGGAAACTTAGCTTGCTTGAAAAGCGAACCGAGCCCTTCAGGCAGATTTGTAAAATACTAAGGAAAAAACATACACAAATCCCTCCTCCGCGAGACCATATCAAGGTCATTATCAACAATGATGAAAAAGCAAACCTTTTTGCCTATGAATTTCTTGATAATCATAAAATATCCACTCAACTTGGCACGCCAGTACAGGAAAATCTTGTTACCACAACATTAGTCCAACTTAATTCGCTTTCGTTAGACACTCCTGAGTCTGAATTCGTGGATGCTAAATATGTTCAAGATCTTATTCGTTAAGCACCACTGAGAAAGTCAGCAGGCCATGATGATATCAAAAATATTATGTTAAGATATCTGCCTAAATAGGCAATACGATTTCTCACATTTATCATAAACTCCTGTCTTAAATTACAATACCTTCCCAGCACCTGGAGAACAGCAAAAATCATACCAATCCGCAAGCCTGGTAAGCCAACAAATATTGCTGGTAGTTATCGACCAATTAGTCTTCTAAGTAGTCTAAGCAAAATTTTTGAAAAAGTGGTCAAACGAAAAATATCTCTATTTATGAATCTGCATCGGATAATACCAAACGAACAGTTCGGATTTAGACAGCACCGTAGTACAACGCATCAGATTAAACGCATCGCTAATCATGTCAAATCAAACTTTGAGAAAAAAAAGTCAACTGGTCTAATAATTCGGGATGTTGAAAAAGCATTCGATTCAGTCTGGCACAATGGACTTATACATAAATTAGTTAACTTTCACTTTCCACCACATCTTGTAAAAATAATTCAAAGTTTTCTGACAAATCGCTACTTTTGTGTGTGTTTAAAAAATGAATAGTCCGACATGATCCAATTACCGGCTGGAGTCCCTCAGGGATCAGTACTTGGCCCCTTGTTATACACACTCTACTGTTCTGATTTTCCAAGATTTGGAAATTGCGAATACGCTATGTATGCTGACGACAATGGTATTTTTTATTCACATGAGTCTGGCAGTGACATCGTAACACACCTACAGGGCGCACTAAGCAGCATTTCAGAATACATGAATGTGGGATTAACGTACGTACAGATGCAACCCTGAAGGTGAACACTCTTTTGACGAATGACATTTGAACGAAGATAATGAGGACCGCAACAGCGACAACGAACGAACGAAGACAGACAATTTTTGAATTCGAACGACAACGCACGGACCGCGTTATCAACTACATAAGTATAAGAAAATAATACTGAGTGCGAACTAATTTAATTGTTCATTGTACACCTAATTTAAGTGTTTAAAAATAAAGATAATCCACTAAGATAAACTACATACTTTTCACTGGGACTCCACAATTGGGTTAAGGGCGTGGATTGAATCATGCCAGGTGTTCGCGGTCGATTTTTATAAGCGTGTGTGAAACTGTGCGTGCGGCAAATAAAAACGTTTTGATAGTGCAACCACCAAACGGAAAAAGTTGATCGAAGTCCACAACGAAATGAAACATTGAAAATCGAGGAAAACTTAGTGTGCTTATGTGTATTGCATAAAAATAGCATACGCATTTGCGAATAGACAGTGGAACAACTTGTGTCACACAAATCTGTCCGTAAGAATATAAAACTTTGTTAGAAAGCGGGGAAAAGTGCCATAAACTGAGTGCAGTGCGCAGAAATCTTATACATTTCGAATTGGGTGGCGTGGCCGGTGTGGACCGTAAAAAGCACCGTTAACCCAAGCCGTTTAACAGCCGCGTCATATCATGATTCAATAATACAAGGTTCGATAAACTGACAGTTGTCTCTCTCGCACCGCTCCCTTAGCAGTGGCAAAGTGTTGCTTCTTTGCAAATTTACTTGGAAAAAGTGTTGCTTTTCTGTGAAATAGAAGTATAAACTTTTGTGCAATATATTTATTTGTATATGCATATGAAGCACATTTAACTGATGAAAACATAAACTGTTTTTAATTGGATGTTTACATCAATCTCATAGTAGTTTTGTTTTAATTTTGAGTCTTTTTGCAGTTTTTATACGGCTAAATAACACAAAAATTGCGTAATTCACGTAGATATATTAACATTTCGTTCAATATTTCGTTTAAAATGCCAGATTTCCTGCAAATACATTAGAATTTACAAAAGGAATTTCACTACTATTTGCCTACTTTGAGTACTTTTCTACTACCATTTTCGCACCAATGGATTTCACACCTACCCTTTCCCCATCCTTCGTAAATGGAACCTTTTATAAGGGAGTGTCAAACCGCGGCTGTCAATAATTATCTAACCTTGTATTATTGAATCATGGCGTCATACGAGGCAAACGCAGTCGACAATAGAAGAAGAAACGCAACAAAAACAAGGAACAGCGTTTGTGAGAGCGCAGTGGCAGCAGGCGAAGCTGCAGAACGAAACGTAAGCTGAAGTAGCGAGTCATCGTGAGTGCTGTTGCTGCATAGCAAAGCAGAGGCGATTTGTTTTGTTGAGCATTGGCGAAGGCTACGATAGAGAGTGTGAGGGATCAGTGGCAGCAGGCGAAGCTGCGC
The DNA here is from genome assembly GCF_001687245.7 of Rhagoletis zephyria. Lineage (NCBI taxonomy): Eukaryota > Metazoa > Arthropoda > Insecta > Diptera > Tephritidae > Rhagoletis > Rhagoletis zephyria. The sequence goes on from NW_016157489.1 coordinate 261,827, forward strand.
TAGCGGAACGAAACGTACGCTGAAGTAGTGTGTAATCGTGAATGCTGTTGCTGGATAGCAAAGCAGATGCGATTTGTTTTATTGAGCATTGGCGAAGGCATCGATAGAATGCTGTGGTAGTTAAAGCGAGGGCAAGTACGTTATCCTGAGAGCAGAGTAAAATTGGATAGCTGCAGCGTTTAATGGAGTAATAAGGACGAGCGAGACGAAAGAAGAAGGAATCGTAGTTCTAATTAGATTGTATACTGAGAACAGGTATGAGTTAAATTGTATGTACTTACAAAACAGTTTGGATAAAATCTAATTGGAAAAAGAGGAAATGTAAAAGCGAATAATCGTTTGTTTAAAAATAAGAAAGCAAAACAACATCATAATATTGTCAATAGCGCTAATTAAAATATTCTAATAAGTAATTGCCGATGTTAAAAAAGAAATTTTCGAATTTAACTACACAAGTTATCTTAAATTAAATAATATTGGAAAATTTTAACGAGCTTATGTAGGTAACTCGCTACAGTGGGTGCAATTCATTAAATTGTGGGTTAAATATTAAAATTACTTTGAAATTCTAAATATTTTCTGCACAATATATTGTATTTAACATTGCATATCTCGACATGGACAGAGAGCAGATATTTTCACTCACGGTAAATGGCTTAAAGAGAAGATGTCGGGGTTAGGTCTTTCGTCGAATGGACGGAAGGCTACGTTACAAGACAGACTGTGTGAACACTTTGGCCTCACCATAGGCGAAGATGGTTCTGATAGCAGTGGTGAGTCCATTTAGAGTGGTGCGTTTCAGGTGGCGGGAGTCGGTCGTCAAACCTTCACAATACGCGATACTGAATCATCTCTCTTATCTTTTAGTGGTTCAGGGCACTCTTCAGTGGAGGAATGGCTCGACAATTTTGAAGATAATGCGACAGAGGTTAAATGGGGCGACTTACACAAATTTATTTACCCGAAACAACTATTAAAGCGTGCTGCAAAATTTTTCGTGCAGCCAACGCGGTATCACGAGTTGGAATATGCTTAAGAAATCATTAAAACAAGAGTTCGGTACTGTTGCATCATCCATTGAGGTGCATCGTGAGCTCAGAAATCGGCGTAAGCGCCCAAACGAGGACTATAGAGAATATCTCTATAGCATTATGGAGATAGGTAGGGCAATAGACTTAGGCGACAAAAGTCTTATTGAATATTTTATAGAAGGGATCCCTGACTCCAAGGCCAACAAAGCCAACTTGTATCAAGCCAGTTCTATTCAGGAATTGAAAGTCCAGATTATTATTTACGAGAAGCTACGTACGGGGCGTCAACCTAGTGAAAATCTATCGGTGGGCAAACGGGAGGATACCAATAAGAGTCCTATAAAAGGAGAAGGAAGCGAAACGAAACGTTGCTATCGTTGTGGGGAGGTAGGGCATCTGGCCGATAGTTTCCAATGACAAAGACAATAAACATACTTTGGCTGCAACAGCCGGGAAATCGTATAGTAGACTGCCCTAAAAAGAAGACTCCAATTAAGCAAGAAAGTCCAAGAGTAAACACATTGGAAATGATGCGTGCTGCGTCCGTAGGCTGCGTAATATTTAAAGATTTGACTATAAATTACTTCACATTTTCCGCACTACTAGACACAGGCTGCGACTTGTGCCTGATACGATACGATGTTTTGATGATGTTAGGGGATATTGAGTTATCAAAGGACAGGCATCAGCTGAAGGGAATAGGCAAAAGTGTTCTTAATACGATAGGTAGCTTCAACATCAAGATTAAAGTATACAGTATAGAGTTAGACATAACATTTCATGTTGTTCGGGATCGTGATATAGCTCATCAGGCTATAATCGGTAATAACGTGTTGAAGCAAGTGGATTTGATCGTAACGCAGGATAGTGTCGAGTTTAGGGAGAAGGAGAAAGCCCAATCACCTTCGATTCCATTGCCGGAAAAGCCTTAAAAGGGAATGATTCTTTTGGAGGAGTTCAGTGATTTATGCTTGGCCGCGGAACCAACAACTAAAGGGGGATTTGGATTCGACCTGTTGCATCTAAGCGGGGCGCAAGCAGTAGAAATTGAGGCCTTAGTAGAAGGTTAGTCGCCTAAAAAGCAGCACAATTCTCCAGTTCTGATGAAAATTTGTGTGACCGACGATACCCCTATATATCAAGGACCACGGCGAATGTCATACGCAGACAGATGCATGGTCGATAGATAGATTGCTGATTGGCTCGCGGAAGGCATTATCCAGCCCAGTGCCTCAGAGTATGCATCGCCCATTGTCCTAGTCTCCAAAAAGGATGGCACCAAAAGACTATGTTGCGATTATAGGCGTCTTAACGAAAAAATAATGAAGGACAATTTCCCGATGCCACTCATGGATGACGTCATTGAAAGGTTGCAGGGTGCGTGCGTTTTCACAACTCTCGATTTGAAGAATGGATTTTTCCATGTTCCAATCGAGGCAGGTTCAATGAAGTACACCTCGTTTGAGACCCAGCGAGGCCAATACGAATTTTTGTACGTTCCTTTTGGGATTTCCAATTCTCCGGCAGTTTTCACGCGATATATTTTTACCATGTTCAGAGATCTGGTTAGGGATGGCACCGTAGTCGCTTACATGGGTGACCTCATAGTCCCCTCTAAGGATTTAACAGAAGGTTTGGAAAAGTTAAATAAGGCAAGTGAGTTCAATTTGCGTATCAAGTGGGAAAAATGTCAGTTTCTCCAAACGAAGGTAGATTTTTTAGGCTATATTGTTGAGGGTGGTACTATAAGGCCATCGGACGGTACCAAGTTTTTCAGAGCCAGTAGATAAGAAAGCCTTGGAACGGTTCTTGGGTCTTACGTCATATTTCCGCAGGTTTATTGAGGGATATGCAGTGATCACCAAACCACTGTCTGATCTTTTACGTAAGGAAGCAAAGTTCGATTTTAATGAAGAGCAACACGCTGCGTTTCAGCAGCTAAAACCGGCATTCGTTAGTGCACCAGTTCTGCGACTTTATAACCCGAAAGCATTGACCGAACTGCACACGGACGCATCGATGTATGGAGGCGTCCTACTACAGAAAAACAGCGAGGACCAACAATATCACCCAGTCCAGTATATGAGTCGGAAACGAAACCTGCCGAGGACAAGTATCACTCCTACGAATTGGAGGTACTAGCAATCGTTGAGGCACTCAAGAAGTGGAGGGTGTATTTGATGGGGCTTCATTTCAAGATCATAACCGACTGTAACCCGTTCGCAATCACGATGAGAATGCAAGATATTCCGTTAAGAGTATCTCGCTGGGCTATGATGTTGCAAGACTATGATTAAGAAATCGAACCCGGAGTGGGTCGAAAATGCGTCATGTGGACGCATTGAGCAGAGTGGTTTGTCTGATGCTGGAGGATACGTTAACTCATAAACTGAAGCACGCTCAGAAGCAGGACGACTGGATTGGGGCGGTTTGTAAGGTATTAGAAAATGATTATACGAGGACTTTTTTTGTGAAATATGGCTTATTGTACAAAGACCCTATAAGAGAACTCATAGTGGTGCCTTCAATTATGGAAGAGGAAATGATACGTATGGCGCACAGCCAGGGGCACTTCTCGGTGAAGAAGACACAGGAGGCCGTGGAAAAGACTTTTTTATTCCGCAGCTGGCCTCGAAGGTAGTAAAAATCGTTAGAAGTTGTATCGAATGTATCGTAACAGACGCCAAGGCTGGAAGAAAAGAAGGGTAGCTAAACCCAATACACAAAGAAGATCGGCCATTAATCACGTTTCATCTTGATCATGTCGGACCCATGGAGCAAACAAAGAAGGCGTACAATTATATCCTCGTTGTGGTGGATGCATTTTCCAATTTGTTTGGTTGTATCATACGAAGAACACCGGTGCAGAGGCAGTTACTGATCGCCTCTCAAAGCAAGCGGCCGTTTTCGGAAACCCGTGGCGTGTTATTACCGACAGGGGGGCTGTGTTCACAGGCAACCTCTTCAAGGGTTACTGTGGAAAAGAGGGTATCGAGCATTTCCTAATCGCGACGGGTGTACCGCGGTGGTAACTGGTATAAGTACGTGGATAGGGTACAGCAGGCTATAAATAACGCGCCAGCGCGTAGTACGAGGTTTTCACCTTTCAGGATTTTAACGGGGCTTGAGATGAGGGTTACGGCGTTGCCGGAGTTCAATGAGTTAATAGAAGAGGTGACTTTAGATGAATTAGACACAGAGCGCGAGGCGACACGCCAACAAGCTAAAGAGAATATAGCGTTGATACAGAAAGAAAATAAGCGTAACTTTGATGCAAAGAGAAAAGAACCGACGAAGTATAAGCCAAATGAGTTAGTCGCCATCAAGCGTACACAGTTCGGGAGTGGGCTTCGGTTAAGGCCCAAATATCTGGGTCCGTACAAGATTATGAGAGTATTAGCTCATGATTGGTATGAAGTCGAAAAGGTAGGCGAAGGTGAGGGTCCTGGGCGAACGACAACCGTTGCTGCAAACATCCAAAGGTGGGAGCCATCGTTCGAGCCGAACGATTAGTCAGGAGGACCGAATGTGGGATTAGCGTACGCACAGATGCGACCCTGAACGTGAACACTCTTTTGACGAATGACATTTGAACGAAGAGAATGAGGACCGCAACAGCGACAACGAACGAACGAAGACAGACAATTTTTGAATTCGAACGACAACATACTGACCGCGTTATCAACTACATAAGTATAAGAAAATAATACTGAGTGCGAACTAATTTAAGTGTTCATTGTACACCTAATTTAAGTGTTTAAAAATAAAGAAAATCCGCTAAGATAAACTACATACTTTTCACTGGGACTCCACATGAATAAATGGAAAATTAAGCGTAACGCTAGTAAAACGCAAGCCATCTTTTTTACTAGAAAAAGAAGACCTTGTTATTTGCCTAGCTCTACGTTACAACTTGAAAATGATGAGTTACAATGGGCCACCACTGTCAAGTACCTTGGAGTAATTTTTGATAAAAAAATTTACATATTGTGAACATGTAAAACACATACAAGGGAAAGTTAACGTAGCCATCAAAATGCTGTACCCTCTGATTAGCAGCCAGGCTTCCCTGGGATTACTCTACTATAAGGCTTCATAGTAACTCAAATACTTAACTTATATCAGAACAAATCCAATTACTGACTTATAGGTTCAAAATTCGTTGCGCTATGTCTGACAGTACACATTCGTCTCTAATCTACACTAGTAACTACATATGTACTTTTTGCCTTGATGCTAAATAGGCAATATATATTAGCTTGTAAGATTTATAGCAGAGGTTCTTATATAGTAGTGTTTTCCTCTGAAATTTATCTTCGAAAATAGCGAAAATCTGTGTTAATAAAAATAAAAATGTTGTAGAATTAAGGTTAATGCACCATATTCTGTGAATTGTGCGATACTTAAATTTAAAATGTAATGGTTTTCTACTTAGTAAAACTAACTTTTTTTTAACAAAAATGGAAAGAAATAAACCTTTTTCAGTAAAAAAAATTTATATCTTTTATTTAAATAGGATCCGATCGGCTAACTTGTACTTATGACTACTGATCGTTTTAACGATCCGCATTTTCCGAGCTTTCCGGAAAACCCAGATTTTTTACTATTTTTCCTGGTTTACTACATGCATTATAATAGTAATATCAAAAATAACGTTGATACGAGACAAAAAAAATGTATATTGTTTTTTCTGCTTTTCTTTATTCTCAGCCTTCACCAGTCGCCCACTTTTCTCATTGGTCAATCATATCCCCACTAAGTTATATTTGTTAGATATAATAAATAAACGCAATCATTATAAGAAAATAACATGCAGATAAACCATTATACTGAAAAGTGTTCGCTTGAAATATACTTTATCTACACGTATGTAATTTTTATGTATATACATATATATTACCACCATAATTCATATATTTGTGCATATTCCTACATTTGTTCCAACTGAAAAGCATTTACTTGCATTACTTACATATACATATATACATATGTATGTATGCTGTATGCATAACAAAATGCATATCCAAAACAAAGGCGAAAAATATCTCCCATACAAAGTCGTTGAAAATTTTTCGCGATAAGCTGTTGTAAGTGATCTCGAATGGATTACTTGCATCGTTTTTATCATTTAGGAGAGGCCGACATCGGCAATGCTCGGGCTTTTCATATTCGAGTGAGCGGAAATTTCTTAGCTTTTTTCGATCGCGAATGAAAAGCAGCGGAAATTTTTTTTCGATCGCATTCCAAATGTGAAAGATGATAAATTTGTTTGCATTTTTCACTCGCGGTAAAATAATGCAAAAATAATTGTGGAATATTCTTGATCGCGAACGTGACAGAATGTGAGTGAGAATTTCCAAACCCTGTCCATTACACCATTTTCGCAAGCATCACATGTTTTCTATTAGTTATGCGTATAAGCAAAAAAACCCATAGCCGCATACGCTTATTGTACGTACCATTTGACATATAAGAAACCTAAAAAATATCGTCCGCCATCTAAATTCCAAGACGTCTGTCGCCTACAAAAATATCGCAAATATCGTAGGTGTTCTAACCACCCATTAATAGAAATTCATTTTTTTCACCAGTATTGGCTATATTTCTTTTTTTTTATTTAATAATAATTATTTTTTTTTTGTGAATGTCTAGCACATTATACATACAATACTGTGCGATAGTAAATTTTACACACAAAAATCAATATATTCGAGAAACCATGGGCCAAATATAGTTTTGCGTTTTAAGTTTTCCACTCTGACGTCAGTAATTCAAAAATGATTTAAAAAATTCAGTGAAATGTCTTTAGAGAAGAAGTATGGGTTCATAATTAAAGAGGAGATTCTGTAGAATTTAAGCGAATTCAATTTTTTGGTGCTTAAGGACTGGTAAGTATTCAAAATGTTCTTTTAAAATTGTATCCCTGAAATTTCTCAATATTTGTTTTTGAAAAAATTATATGTTAAGGACCTATACAAAGTCGATAACATCCTCGAATTTGGTCGATCTAACTTAAGCAGCTTAAAAAATTACCTACTGTGAATCCAAAAAATTTTAGTTTTTTTTTAATTCTAAAGAAAATTCCGCTTTCGTTTCATATGTTTGAAATTACAAAGTGCTTTAAAATAAATCCTGGCGTCAGGGAGAAAACAATAAAAATACCACTTTGAATAATAAAGTAGGTTTCAAACCAACTTATTTACTATTTATTTTATGGTGGGAGAGCTTCTCAAACAATATAGAAGCAATTTTTTTCGATTTAAGTTTTTGAAAAGTAATGAACATCTAAGTCCCGGGATTGTGAGAACGACATCACGAAAATATCGGGATCCCAAAAAACGAAAAAATAACATCCCCAGTACATACCGTTGCCTATACGCCGCTATGTCTGAATTTGGCATCCCCGCCAAACTTATACGGCTGTGTAAAATGACGTTGAGCAATACAACCAGCTCCGTCAGAATTCGAAGAGACCTCTCCGAGCCGTTCGGCACCAAACGGGGCTTCAGACAGGACGACTCTCTTTCATGTGACTTCTCTAATCTGATGTTGGAGAAGACAATAGGAGCTGCAGAACTGAACCACTTACCACACTCTATAAGTCACTCATCATGCCCGTGCTGGTATATGGCCCGGAAGCATGGACAATGACAACATCCGATGAGGCGGCTCTTAGAGTATTCGAGAGAAAGATTTTGCGGAAGATTTACGGGTCTTTACGCGTTGGCGGCGGCGAGTACCGCAGACGGTGGACGATGAGCTGTATGAGCTTTACAACGACATGGACATAGTGCAGCGAATTAAAATACAGCGGCTCCGCTGGCTTGGTCATGTCGTTCGAATGGACACCAACGCTCCAGCTCTGAAATTATTCAACTCGGAACCCGCTGGTGGAAGCAGAGGAAGAGGATGGAAAGACCAGGTGAAGAAGGACTTGGCTTCACTTAGCATTTCCAATTGGCGCCAGTTGGCACAGAAAAGAAACTACTGGTGTGCTTTGTTGAACTCGGTCAAAATCTCTTAGGCGGTTATAGCGCCAAATAAGAAGAAGAAGAAGTACATACCGTTATGTATAACATGCATGCCCAATTAAATATATAAAAAAATAAACATACAGTGGTCAAAAAACTTTAGGCGAACCAATTTTTGTCAAGTTTTAACGTATTATTTTTGGTGTTATTTAATTTTGGTTATTTTTTTTTTTAATATAGTTCATTCTTTAACAAAACCCGTGCAAATCCAAGTTTCCAACTTTGTGCAATATTAAAAAAATTCAACAAACTTTCGTACAAATTTCGAGCTTTTTTTTTTAAATTAAAAATCAGCCGTAATTTTTAGTCATTTAGTCATTTGAAACATTCTACTGGAATTCAATGGGCTAAAAACTGCATACTTATCATCTAATTAAAAACTCGACATTTTTACGAAAATTTGTTGAATTTTTTTTTAATTGCATACATTTTTAAGGCATTGTCACTCGAAATTTTTTTTTTGTAGTGAAAAGATTGGTACAGTACAGCCCTCTTCTATTGAAAAATTTCAACAAACTTCTTTTCGTGATTGGGATAAAGAAAAATATTTGGGTATTCCCACAATTGGGATACGATTTGCACCAAATATCATCAAATACCCAATCGTGGGACACCTGTACTTTTCGATTGTAAATTGTATCGACTTTTTAAATTGCTCATATATTTTCTTAGTACATGCATACATAGATTCCCTTCAAGACCAATGATTTGATGGTATTCATAGGAAAATTTCTAACAAATTCTTTTAAGTTATTATGAATGGATAAAAGAGACATCTTCTTTGAATTCAGTATTAAAACTTGACATTTTAATAGTATTTTAAGTGCTTATCAAAACTTTTTGACACGCACATATTGACAAGATTGGCTGTTTATCTTAAAATTATTTAATTTTAATTATTTGTTTATAAAAAGCGGTTTATACTTTAACAAAATCCAAGGTTCAATCTCTGCGCAACATTAAAATAATCAACAAACTTTCGTACAAATTTCGAACTTTTTAATTAGATTTCCTAGAAATACATATTTTGAGTATGCAGTTTTGTAGCCCGATCAATTTAAATAAAGTGAAAGTTTAAAATATCTGCGACTTATCGTGGATTTTTAATATCTTTTTTTTTTTGATGAAGATGTTGCTCATTTTTTTCATTAAAAAAACCGTCGAACATACTTAGATAATATGGAAGAAAATGAGCGATACCGTGAAAAAATGCCACTCCTCAACGGTAAATCCCAGCTACTTTAAACTTGGTTTTTTATTGTACTAAAATTGAATGATCTAAAAAAACTGCAAAGTATTAAAAAGAAATTTTAATAGAAAGCTCGAAATTTTTACGAAAGTTTGTTGATTTTATTATTGTTGTTCAAAGATTTAAACTTATTTTCATACATTTTTTAAGAAGCCGGCATGGCTTCGGGCCGGCCACGTTCGCCATCAGCCGGCTTAGAGCCACCGTGCTCTGCGCAGCTTTTTCACATACTCCATGGATGTGTACCCAGAATGTGAGTTTGCTGTCAAGCTTCACCCCTAGGTATTTTGTAGACCTAGAAGTCGTCACGAGTTGAGGTCCGACCATCATATTTATAATTGTTGGGATCCGTTTTCTGGTGAGGAGCACGATCTCCGTTTTGGCTGTAGCCAATTGCATACCGTGATCGCTCATCCATCCACTGACCTTACGCATGGCCTGGTGTAGCTTGAGCTGTGCTAGCTGGACGGTTCTTGCTGTTATGACAGCGGCCACGTCGTCCGCGAAGGCGACAAGGAAGGTGCTCTCCGGCATTTCCGTGCGCAACAGACTGTCATACATGGCGTTCCAGAGGTCCGGGCCAAGTACAGACTCCTGTGCCGCTCCGCCGGTTATACGTCTCTTTCTCTGACCTTGTGTTGTGTCGTACAAAAGCCAACGGTCTCTGAGGTAGTCCCGGATCATATCTAGCAAGTANCATCTTGCCAAGTTGAAGGCGTTCTTGACATCCAGTGTGACTAGCAGCACTATTGGCCGCGCCTGGTGGCAGGCTTCTTCGGCCTTATACTTTAAACTTAATTATTATTATTATTATTTTTTTTTCGTAGGAGAGGGTAA
>NW_016157489.1:275914-280312 GCF_001687245.7 Rhagoletis zephyria
AGCCGAATCTGGGCCAATTGCTCATCTTCATTGCCTTCGCAAGTTCCCAAGCTTGCGGTGACATGCTTGTCGCTGTTTGCAGCAGCCGGCGTTTGAAGACGACTATCCCGGCTGCCGGGAGTTGCCGTTTGGCAAGGTGTAGCCTTCTGCGCCACGACGCCGGCGGCTTTCTCCGTGCTCGTGGTGCCGGCATTTGCCTGCAGGGGAGTTTGTGGCGGGAAGCGCACGACTCTACTGCTCTTCCTGAATGCGCTGCATTCTTCCTCCAAAACATCGGCGTTGGTTTCATTTATTGGTTTTATTTTATTCATTTCCAATCAATTGGGTCTCCGCTTCAAGCCGCTATCTCCACACGTAGCACAGTCGCTTTTAAGTGTCCCGAAGTTCCCTTCTCTCAAAGGAGCAGGCCATCGCGAGGGTTGACACAAGTCCTTATGGGATATTGTGTTCAGAGCCAAGACAGCGCAAAACCAGGAGTAAATCTCAACTGGACCTGTGCGGCCAACTAAATGGCGACGTGTATTGAACGTACTTGAAGACCTGCCAGGGTTTTAACGAGACGGAGGCGATTGCAGCATTAGCCCACCAGCCATTTCTGTGAGGTGTCACCCTCACATACTAAAGTGGCGGAATACTGCTCTCGCCAGCCCAATATCAGACTAATCGTATACATGCTCCAGTATGCCATGAACAGGATCTAACTGGTCTCAATCCTGGGATGCTTTTTGGGGGGCGGCATCTGTTCGCCCGGACACAGGAGATTCATCAAGCATTTCTGATCTTTTAAATCAGGCCCTCGTCTCCTGCCGCTCTTGGTCTGCGACTGCTTACTGGTTATTCGCAGCTAGCCTACCGGAGTAGGCCGTTCACGATCCGCCCTGTGTGACCCCGGTAAGGTCCTGAGCTTAGCCCTTACCTTATTTTTTTTTTTTTTTTTCGTAGGAGAGGGAAATGCTTTATGCACTGGCCGGGGGCGCTAGTCTCTATACTACCTTCCAGTAATCGCAGTAATCGCAGTAATCGCAGTAAATCGCTAGCTTAGAGTAAAAAGTTGCTAAGGCCACATTTTGTGAAAATTTGAGTTTGATATAAAAAGCGATATAAATTCAAAATGCATCGTTTCCAAAAGGACTAAGGTACTTATTTTATCTCTTCCTGTATATAATCAATGAAAGGCAAATTTGCTCAGTCCAAAAAAGACGCAGAAAATTCTGTATGGCCAAAATACTACGACATCCTTCCGATTCGTAGGAAGTTTTGTTTTGCTTTTAACACGAAACATGTAGCATTTAAAGATTTCCTGGTTTTTTTTAATCTGTAAAATGGACTTAGCAACTTTTCACTCTAAGCTACCGAAATGTATTAAAATAAAAATCCACAAACAACCATACTTAGGAAGACGAACAGTAAGGTTGCCAAAATTATATAGGAGAGATAAAAACCTGTATTTTTTCAACAGGGTTCTCTCTTTTATCACCAATTATTTCTATCTAAATATCGATATTTGGGTATAAACGGATAAGGTTTGATGTCAGGAGCTTCCGGTGAGCAAATCTCATTTTTGGCACAAATGCCAGTTACGGAGTTTTGCATAACTACGATACGCGGTTTTGTACTTTAAACGTCGATATGCATGTACATTAGAGTGGTTCAAAAATATTTTTTTTTTGAAACTCATAAACGCGTCCTCAAATTAATGTTATTTGTGATAAAAAAAGAGAAAAGTGTTTTTTTATTCTGAAAAAAAAAGTTTTCTTAGAGGTTGCGCTGGTCGGTTTTTTATAAAAATGCTGATGTTCTAATTTTTTTTTAGTTTTCTTGACATGTTAAAATACAGCTAAAAATGTGGTTTTACATATAATTACTCTGGTATTATTGGGGAACATTCCTTTAATTACACACCTGTCGTGGGCAGTTACAATGGGCCTAGTGCCCGAAAATATGCTCTCGAAAAGAGACTGGTAAAATTAAAACGTTGATACTGAACGATTTACGCATTCTTATGGGTTGGAACTTGTTACCAGGGGGTTTCTGGGGTTGCTAATTAGGGATCTGAAGTCAGTTTTTCGAAATCCAAAATGGCGGATCCAAAATGGCGGTCCATTTAAAAAAAAAAATGATTGGATTTGTTCGAAACCAGGCACTCGAGAGTTTTTGGGGTCGCCGATTACGACCCTGAAGTCAATTTTTTTAAATTCAAAATGGCGGATCCTATATGGCGATCAAATTAAATAAAAAGTGCTTAAATTAAAACGTTGATACTGAACGTTTTAAACATTGTCAAGGGTTAAAACACGTTTCCAGTGGGTTTCTGGGGTTGCTGATTACGAATCTGATGTCAGATTTTCAAAACTCAAAACGGCAGTTAAGAGTTTCAAACAAATCCAATCATTTTTGTAAAGTTGGTCGCCATTTTGGATTTGAATTTTGAAAATCTGACATCAGATTCGTAATCAGCAACCCCAGAAATCCACTGGAAACGTGTTGTCAAGGGTTGCAAGGTTTAAAACGTTCAGTATCAACAAATCCAATCATTAAAAAAAATGAACCGCCATTTTGAATTTCGAAAAACTGACTTCAGATTCCTAATTAGCAACCGCAGGAACCCCCTGGTAACAAGTTCCAACCCATGACAATGCGTTAATCGTTCAGTATCAACGTTTTAATTTTACTAGTGTATTTTCGAGAACATATTTTCGGGAACTAGACCCATTCTAATTGTCCAAGACAGGTGTGTAATTAAGGGAAAGCTCCCCAATAATACCAGAGTACTTATATGTAAAAAACAATTTTTTAGTTGCATTTTAACATGTCAAGAAAATAAAAAAATTTAGAACATCGGCGTTTTTATAAAAAACCGACCAGCGCGACCTCTAAGAAAACTTTTTTTTTTTAAATAAAAAAATACGTGTCTCTTTTTTTATCACAAATAACAATATTCTGATGAAGCGTTTACATACATAAATACATATGTACATATATAACTGCAGTTCTCTTTTGTTGTTGCCCGAAGTATGTTGGAAACGGAATGACTTCTGGACTGCGTACAAACACATGACACCTATTTTTGTTTAAGGGTCATTCCATGTTCCTTCATTTGTTTACTTTTTCGAGTTTGCAATTGTCTCAAAATTTTAGCTATGGTAAGTTGTGCGGATTTTTAAGCTTATGTACATATTTATGTACATATGAGCCGTTCAGTGCACACATCGATTAACTCCACTTTTTGAAAAATCTTGAATTTAAGGGTCAAAGCACTTGGTATAGTCATAATTTATTACGTTTATAATAACTTTATACAACATACAATAGTACATGATATTTATAACAACATTATTTTATTTGATTTTATAATATAAATGGAATTTAAAAATAATAATTTGATCGCATCTCACTTTTTGTTGATAGAGTTAATCAATTTGTGCACTGAACGGCTCATATATGAATGTTAATATAATTATGTTTTTCAGTCCAGAGAATGATTTGAGATTAAGGGCAAAATGTAGTACAAATTGTGTTTGACTTAATTATATTTAACAAATTTTAATATTGTTAATATTTTTCGCAGTGCAAAATTGATTCACATGAGAGCTGGGATGTCGAACATATGCCACAGAGCTCTGATTTGGATATGGAAATAAATATACGAGATGCTGAGGAGCATATCTCAAAATCCGATGAGTCTGTCACTAGTGGTATTGTACAAGAAGAGCAGGATGCAGAGAAATCTCTGCAAACATCGCCAGAGGATTTAAATGCGAATAAACGATGTATTTTTTGTGATAAAACGCAAGACAACGTCATTTAAATCTAAATTATTCTTGCGAAGTGAAAGAATATATCGCCGCTGCGCCAACAAAAGCAGTTATGTGTTTTTTAAAACTTTTCAGGAGAGCAAAAAAACTGATTACTGGTGCCAATAAGCAATATTTTGCAAATGTCGTATTAAAAAAAAAAATTATATTAAAAATATGTTATTGATTTATGAAAAAAACAATCACCATTTGCGCCGCACATAGCTGTACATACACGATTTAAACTTGCTTTTGGCGGTATGGAATCGTATGCAATTTGCACATAATACTGCCGTTAGGCCTAGATGCAATATATAGAAGTTGAGACGCTGTCTACCTCCATACTTTTTATACCCGAGCGCACTTGAGCAAAAGGGTATAAGGTAACTTATAGTTAGTTTTTTGGCGAGATTTCGATTAATACCTCACTTTTAATTAGTATGACAAAACCAACTTAAAGTGAATTGTAAAGTCGTGCAGGAGTCCTTTTATTTGTCCTGAATATGAAAAAGAATCTGCGAAGTTCAGAAAAAAAGTGTATTGAAAGTAATTTTTGTATGAGGATATTTAATAGAAACTTGTAATCCCGATTGCGTCTGCATGA
>NW_016157490.1:0-1256 GCF_001687245.7 Rhagoletis zephyria
TGGTGACTGGTGCTGGCCCACCCTCATCCGTGGCTGCTGGCGCACCCTTGTATCAGCAGCCCCATTATCAAATTCCTAACGTGCCTTCCTAAATAAAGAGCCGAATCAGCATCCCCATTTTATAATTAATTTATTAACACTTCATTCTCTTAAACTAGCTCTTAAAAACTAAAATTCTCAACCCTATCATCTCATAAAAACTAGTTCCTAACATCTAAATCCTACCATCTAAATCTGNCGTTAATTACAATATATCCGGTATTTCAAGAAAAAAATTAACGTCTATTAAGTAATAGTAGGTAAAAACTTAAGTATTTACTATCAAGGTTAGTAGTCGCAAAGCGGGGAATTAGGTAGGAAAAAAACAGGTAGGTATTTTAATTCGAGGTAAGTCAGGTAAGTATAAGTATCGTAAGTAAGGCTAAGTGGGAATTTATATTTAATAATTCGTTATTCACATGGTATTATTTTTCTCTATATATGAAAATTATTATTATATTTTTTTTTTAATTTTATTTTAATGTAGCAAGAGTCTTTGTTTTCCTTCAGTGTTATCCTAACCCTATTTAACTACTTATTTGATTTTATTTTATGATATTGTGGCCACTTCGTATTTATATAATTTATAAATCGTTGTTAATTTAAATTCATTTTATCTAAATTTGTATTTTCGTTTTACTTTGTATTGGTTTAGTTTATTTAATTTTATTAATTTAATTTGATTTTACAATTCAATTTAATCTAGTCGAATTTTTTTAGTTTAATATATATATACATATATATAAAATTAGTCGAGAACGCAGAACGTATACTTAAGCGCAGTCTGTATACGCAAAATTTTGTCGATTACTGGAGCCCTCAGTGTTGCTTACTACAGTGTTGCCACTCTTAAATGCCTTTTCATAAACTTACCCTTTCAACCACAATTTTTCGTGCTATAATAAAACTATAAACTACTTAGTTTTCAACAAAAACCTTATTTAATAGTAAATTTCAAATATTTTAAACATAATTCGAATAGGAACTTATAACTTTTTTGCCATCTGCAAAACTGACGAAGTGGCAACCATCTAAAGAAGGAGAAATCAGCTGACACGGAAAAATCTAAATTCCGCAGATTTCTGCGCTACGGGCTACAACTACAGAAAAATTCTGCGGTGTTGAGTTTTCATTTACATGGCGCTTTGGTAAGACAGATCGTGTCAGCTGACTCGGGTTTACGTACCGGTAGGTTTACGTTCTTGACTAATTTCAGC
>NW_016157490.1:4994-28145 GCF_001687245.7 Rhagoletis zephyria
GGCTTCCTTAATAGCTTTAGCCTAATTAAAAGTCCGAAAAAAAAATCAAAAAAAATATATACAATTTATATAACAAATCGAGATTAAGCCAAGTGCCGCGGTTACCGAACCCGATCACGAAAAATAATCAAAAATTCCTGTTATAATTATTCAGCCGCGTACTGAATAAGAATATACGCGAGAAACACCAAAAAAAATCAATCAAAATATTTTTAGTGAATAAACATGTTAGTTTGTTAGTCAAATATACGTGGTAAATATACGTGTATGCAAAATTCAGGATATAATGTGATATAAATGGTAATATGTATTTTTTCAAAAATCAATGGGAAAGCTGACCCCCCTATATTAAGAAGGCACAAGTAAGTAACAAAACAACACAAAAACGTCGCTATTTGGTCCAGCACACCCAACCGCAATGCAAAGCCGGCATAGTGGAATGCCCCCCCAGAGTTGAAGGGTATACTGGACTTCGCGTACAATTTTACTGGGCTATTTTTCGGTCTCAATACACCCCACCGCAATGCAGCAAGGGGCAGTTAACCATGCCCCCTGAGCCATGAGGGGTGACTGAGACCCCGATAGTCAGCGCTGGTTGGATTCTCAGCCCACTCCATCGCGATACGTAGGCGCTCAGGAGCGCCAGCGGAGACCTATGGAGTGAGCTGGGGTCCGAAAGAAAAATCTAATTATCACTTTTTTTTCCAGAAAAAAACACGAGGTGAAAAAGATAAAAATAAATATTCGGCAAAAATCTAAAAGAAAAATCTATTTAAACTAAACCCCACTTAACGCACTATTTTCCCCACTTCCCGTGCCAACTNCAGCGGAGACCTATGGAGTGAGCTGGGGTCCGAAAGAAAAATTTAATTATCACTTTTTTTCCAGAAAAAAACACGAGGTAAAAAAAATAAAAATAAATATTCGGCAAAAATCTAAAAGAAAAATCTATTTAAACTAAACCCCACTTAGCGCACTATTTTCCCCACTTCCCGTGTCAACATATCGGACCACTGAACAAAGTTGGAGAAAAAAAAATCAAATTACAAAAAAAACTAAGTGCGTTTAGCACTGCCTCACCGGGTGAATGCAAAACTCCGGAGGACGTGACGTGAAGTCTCGGAGAAGCCTTCGGTTGCTGACCAAGAGGACCGATCCGAACCAGCACACTCAGCTCCACTCATACCGCCGCAACGCAGCAAGGGGCAGCAACACATGCCCCCCTGGGACTTGCGGGATGGTGAAGCCTAATGTGCCAGTCAAGACCAGTCAACCTGACCAGACCTCAGGCTACCCCGTTGGGCGCCATCTGTTATGGTACGCATACATTAGGCGCAGCAGTGAATGCAGGCGGCATGAAACAATAGGGTGCACTATGGCTAGTCATGCCGGCTGGGCTGGGTTCTTGCATTCACTTCTGTTCCCTGCGCCATAGTAGAGAAAAGTCATGCCTGTCAAACATCCCAACGGACGAACACACAACAATTCAAAAAAATATATTAAAAAAATCCGTTAACACCAACAAAAGGAAAGCTGAAAAGAACGTTACATAAATATTTAAAATAACGCAAAAATCAAAAGAAAGCACTAAATCTGAAACTACGAAAACCAAAATGAAAAGCAATGAACCAAAAAAAAAACTATGGCCGAATATGAGGCACCACCGCTGGTATCGTGGTGACTGGTGCTGGCCCACCCTCATCCGTGGCTGCTGGCGCACCCTTATCAAATTCCTAACGTGCCTTCCTAAATAAAGAGCCGAATCAGTATTCCCATTTTATAATTAATTTATTAACACTTCATTCTCTTAAACTAGCTCTTAAAAACTAAAATTCTTAACCCTATCATCTCATAAAAACTAGTTCCTAACATCTAAATCCTACCATCTAAATCTGTGCTTAACTACAAGGTGATTAAGACTAAGGTAAGTATCTGTGATTGTATTATCTAATACTAAGGTAAGTATGTCAAATGAAAAGTACCTTCGATAAAGGTAAGTTATTCGTTAATTACAATATATCCGGTATTTCAAGAAAAAAATTAACGTCTATTAAGTAATAGTAGGTAAAAACTTAAGTATTTACTATCAAGGTTAGTAGTCGCAAAGCGGGGAATTAGGTAGGAAAAAAACAGGTAGGTATTTTAATTCGAGGTAAGTCAGGTAAGTATAAGTATCGTAAGTAAGGCTAAGTGGGAATTTATATTTAATAATTCGTTATTCACATGGTATTATTTTTCTCTATATATGAAAATTATTATTATATTTTTTTTAAATTTTATTTTAATGTAGCAAGAGTCTTCGTTTTCCTTCAGTGTTATCCTAACCCTATTTAACTACTTATTTGATTTTATTTTATGATATTGTGGCCAATTCGTATTTATATAATTTATAAATCGTTGTTAATTTAAATTCATTTTATCTAAATTTGTATTTTCGTTTTACTTTGTATTGGTTTAGTTTATTTAATTTTATTAATTTAATTTGATTTTACAATTCAATTTAATCTAGTCGAATTTGTTTAGTTTAATATATATATACACATATATATATATATATATATATATTTCCTTGTTTTCGCTATAGAGTTTAATGTAGTTATTTTAATTCAACTTATTCAATTTAAACTTTATGAAGATAATTTTCCGTTAAACCAATTTACGTTGTTTAACTAATCTTCCTCTTTTTATGTATTAAGCAGTTTACCTTAAAGGTGCAATTATGCGTATATATATATATATATGTAGGGAAAGTACGCAATTAGGTTTCCACGAAATAGTACTACCAAGAATGCATACATAAACCCATACTCGAAGGTATGTTCCAAAAAAAAGATTACTGCAATCGAAGGATCCTCCATATTTTTAAAACTTTGCCTTTATAGTTGCAATTCGTAGTATATATACGCATCTATCCTTGGAACTTGTAATACAAAAAAAAAACTTCCACATATACCTATCACATTTATACAAAAGTTTAGGTTGCATAGACGCTTTGCCGATCTGCTGGCTATACTGCTAATGATAATTGCTAATTTTAATTATTTAGAGTTCAATTTTAAATTATGAATTGGTTGTAGGGCCCGAAGGACTCACCCTTGTTGCAGCAGGCTTGGGTGTGGCCTGTTGTTGTTGTAGTCGCTGGTGTTGCTCGCTGTTGTTGCGCGCTGTTGCTGCTTTTTTTCTGTTGTTGCGCACTGTTGCTGCTGTGGTTGCGCTGTGTTGTTGTTTCGACCGATGTTGTTGCTTTCCGGGGTCGCTTCACCGGTGTGGTTATCTTGCCGGTGTTTTGGTCTTGCCGATATTGTGCCGGCAACGGTGTTGCTTCACCGGTGTGGTGCCGGTGTTTTGGTTGTGGCTGATGTTGCGCGCTGTTGTTATTGCGTTGTTGTTGCAATTATTGAGTAGCTAGAAGAACAACAAATTGAAAAGTTAGAAGGAGCAGATTACAAACTTTTAGGGCATTTCTTTGCAATTGTGGTGAAGTTCGCAATTCGGGTGAGGCCATTCCCAGTATTTTTGCATAGAACATCGTCGAACTTTAGAAAAAGTACCTATTTTAAACCGGTTTTATTAATAACTTTAACAACAAATACCTAAAAACAACTACAAGGCTCCGGCAGCTAAAACTATATATATGCAATCAGGAGAACTGCCCCTCCGTTCCATAGCTACCTTAATGCGGAACTCCGGGATTGCCAAACTAAATTGCAGTCTAATAAAATATTGCTCGGATATTGAAATTTTTTGTTTTAAATTTAAGCTAGTGCTTTTGCTGTATGTTAACGTTTTTTGATTCGGGTTGCGTGTTTGCACCCAGCACCCTAAAATCATTGCACAATTTACCAAACTGTACCCCAGTCGACTGTTGCTTGATTCGTCCATTGCAAGGGGTATGTGTGGTTTCTTGCTCCAAGCTAATCAATTCAAATAACAAAAAGCTGGAACAGAATATAGTAACTTAGAGCAAGAAAATTCTCATGAAACCCGGAGAAGCGCTCATTAACACGACTTATAATTATAACTATTAATGCTGAGGAACACTTACCTTGATTGCGGCTGATGCTGACGGTTGTTGTACGGTGCTAGAGGCTTGTGGTTGGTGGTGGTGCTTGTCGGCACGCGGTATCAGTGCCGCTCCTCCGACTGGCACCTTATTAAGGCGTTTGGTGTGGCTCTACCGCTTCCGACGCGTTTGCTATTGCGGAAACTCGAGGTGCGGTTGGGCACATTAAATTCACCTTGCTTTAATTGTTAAATTAGTTAGTTTTTTTTTTTTTCATTTGGCTTTGCGCGTTAGGAATTAAACCGAACCGCAGAAATGCTGTTGATTAAAGAAATAAAACTTTTTCCGTGTTTGCCGTATTTGTATGTCACTTTATAAAACTTTGCACCTCCTCAATTTTGTGCATTAACAATTTACACACCACCGTAAGTTATGAATTTTGTTGTACACTCCGTGCAAAGCGTTTACTACTACACTTCATTTTCTTTTTTTTTTTTTTCACTTTCCGCCCGTTCCACTACGTTTGGTTGTCGAGTCTGAGATTAGATGGCCGACTGTAAGGTTGCCAGCAGGTTTTTATACCCTTGCACTGCGGGAATATTCCATTTGGAAGAATAACGGGCACTGCCTCATTTGGACTATTTCCGCTAGTCCCCTTTCAGACACGTCAAGTCTTGCTTTCAAGTCTGCTCGTTCGTAAGCGAAGGAGGTGAGAAGATAGGGGAAGAGTACAGATACCTCCGTACCGTCAATTCGTTTCAAGTTTTCTTGTCTCTTTTGATCTTTTCGTTGCTTCCCATTTAAAGAACCAAGGACTTGAATTCAATTAAAGTTGACGCGTGTGGAAGCAAATAGAAAACACAAAAGAGAATGCGAAAAAAATTGCTTTCAAGACTTGACGTGTCTGAAAGGGGACCTACTCTTCCAAATGGAATTTGTCGCAGTGCAAGGAGGAATTTCAAAAAAAAAATTCCGGGGTTGCCGTGACTCCTTTGCAAGTATTTTTACCGGACTTAACCGCAAAAAATCTTTGAAAATTGGTAGTTTACAAATTTGACAGTTTCGTGTGAATACGAACGTCAGAATTTTTTCTGGCTCATGTGCTAGGTAAAATTTGACAGCTTCTAAGTGTAATCAGCCTTATCATGAGTTTCATTTTTTTCCGAACCGGTTCACTTTTCAACTTTTGGTTTCCATGTATTTACTATGGGTGGATGAACAATTTTCGGGCGAAACTCAGGATAAGGCAGAATATTGTGGGCGGTAATGAAGAATGAAAATCAAAATGGAATCTGATAAAACACAAGTAATTTTTAGAAAAAAAAAAGACTTCAAAAAAATATATATATATCTATATATTTCATGATTCAATGATCGGATCTAAACCAAATTAGTATTGGACCACCTCTGAGACACTGCCTTTCCGTTGCAAAAAGAATTGTCGAAATCGGTTGACATGGTCCAAAGTTATGCGGCAACATACATACAAAAAAATTAAAATAAATAAAAAAAATTAAAAAATATTCCGACGAACTGATAACCTCCTCCTTTTTTGTAAGTCAGTTAAAGAGAACGTACGTTACTTGCAAGTTATAAAATGGATGTAGATTTGACAATTTCAGTTACACACAAAATTAGAGCTTCGCACGAGCGTGTGTTTGGATTTTGGCACAGTCCGTATGTCAAAATATGGATAATGTTGCCGCCAGAAAGTTTTGGGTGCAAAGAAAACGTAGCTGTCAAACTAGTAAGTTACCGCAATAGATGCCAAGATATAAGCCCTGATATGTATTGTGCCCACATTCCAACAGCTGTGTCAAGTTATAAATTCCATCATGTGAAGACGGCAGTTACAGACAGCTGTCACAACTATCACTAGCGTCCGCTGGAAAGCGTTTATTAACCGAAAAAAGGTAAGCAAACAGACCTGCAGGAACTAGTGACAATCAGCGACAACTGTCCGCAAGGAACACAGCTATCTTCAAAATGGCAGACCTTCCATGCGGTTTTAGCGTTGCCGTACGCTCTAGAAAAATATGAGATGGTGAAATTTCTGACATTCTACCGGGTACCGGACTAAGACACTTATCATCCAAATCAAAAACGAAGATACAAGTGAATATAATGCCAATTTATTCCCTATAAGTAAAGTGGCTTTGGTTCTGCTATAAGCAATGTAGTTTTGTGGCACAATCCGTAGAACTGAATGATCGATGATGATAATACGCTCAAGTTCTGAATATTTAATTATAAACGAAACATTTATTATGACGGTGACGTAACTTGGAAAAAGCGACGCCTTTAACATGTTCTTGAATGTTTTCCTAACCACCATTAGCGAATTTCCGCATATCCTACAACGCACTTCATGATCATTTTTGCCAATTTTTATATGCATACCCTGAAGATAATTTAGGTAGGCGATCTTAAGTGAGGCCATTCTAAAATACTTACCCAACAAGGACATGTGCTTCCCTGCATGCTTCCCAGAAAGGTGTTTCCTATTTACAATTTACGCTAATATACTTAAGTATATGTTTATATTATTTATTACATATAAGATTCAATAAGCATTGCAAGTATCCCGCTAGGGCTAGCCAAATCGTCAATCGGTCCTTCCCTGGATTAAGGTAACGCAAATACTCTCGTAGTATCCGCTCTACCCTGACTCAGCTTAGGGCCGCTGGCGGACGGTGACCAAGAACTGCCACCTCCTAATCCAGGATTTAATGCGACACCGTGCCCATTGGACGGTTTGCAGCCAGGAGGGAAAACCGGCTGTATTATAACGGCGCCTTCTTGACACCGGACAGCCTCGAGGAGTAACTTAGGCTTAAGGGCCTAAATGCAGCACGCAAGAGGTTCGGAGGAAGAAGTTCCTAAATAGTCTCTCCGACGCTGAGGCAGCTCTATTTATAGAGCATGCAAAAGATGATGAGGAATCCTGCACCAGCTCAGGCATCTATCACGAGAAGGCAAGAAGACCAACAGGTGGGCATGAGACCACCGAGCAGCAAAAGAGGTTTCAGTGGGTCAGCCTCGAGATGGTATGTAAGGTACCTGGAGGAAGGTAAGACACCCGAGGTGGCCGTCCTCGGGGGAGAACAAATCGACCGCACCCGCGGATGAGCGGAAGCGCGGGCATCAGCATAAAAGGCAAGAGTACTCTCGCAAACAGACGGTACCCGCCAATAGGCGGACGGGCGGGCATAACAGCGAGAAACTGACGCTCTCGCTGATAAGCGTGATAAGGAGCACCAGCAAAACAGGCATAGCGGCGAGACCGCACCCGCTGCAAAACGGAAGAGCGGGCGTGATCGCAGAGATGATAAGAAGAGCGACGAAGGTAGGAAGGAGAGGGGGTCCGGCGAGACCGCACCCGCTGCAAAGCGGAAGAGCGGGCATTTAACCCCCCAGACATCGGGACCCGGGGGTAGGCACTGGGAACCAACGTCCTCGCGGGGTGGGGGAGGGCAGACGCCAAGCTACTCGGATGCTCTTAGGGGCATCAGGGTGGCGGTACTGCCTACAGACTACCCCGCGGAGGGGCTGAGTGCGGAGCAGTTGATACCCTACAGGACGCCATAATGGACAAGGTTTTTAAGGGCTGGCTTTCTGCGGCGTATACTTCCGCCCCTGCACATTGCTAGTGGATTGTAAAGACGAGGGTACGTCAAAATGGCTAGAGAAGGGTGCACCGAAGTTAGAAGGCTGGAAGGGGGCTGTATTGTGTGTCAAACGTGGCGATGACATCCCACCGATGCACAATATGTCCATCTTCCTGCCGAGAAGTGCTTACAAATCGTCAGGTTATGCGTTTGGGCTGCTGAGGGCGCAATACGCAGGGCTTAACACCCCTGCGTGGCGTGTCATTTCGAACGCCATAGAGGACAACGGTCTACGACTTAATGTAGGCATCGACGAAGATTCAGAAGGGCCGGATATAAGCTGAACTACAGATTCAGCTTTGTCACAATGCGGCCCCGGCGTCTGAAGGCAGGGGGCGAAGAGGAGACTAAGCTGGATGGAAATCCCCCTGCTCCAACAGAAGCAGATAGCGCGTCGGCCCATCAGCCCACACCTCAAACCCAACCTTCGAGTCCGGTAGGTACCGGTGAGTAGAACTCGGCGGCTCTCACGCAGGTGCAAGTCCCTTCTACACAGGAACTGCTGGAGGGTCTAGACATGAGAAGGCTTGAGCTCGACGGGAGAAGTGAGGGCGATTTACGGCTCTCGGACTTCGACGAGCAATGATGAGGTATCCACCGCCCTTGAAAGTACCCCAGATCAATCTGCATCATGCGATTGCAGCCTCGGCTGTAATTGCAAGCAGGTTTTCGACGGACGATCTGGGCATATTACTAATTCAGGAGCCGTGGACTTACAGAGGCCAGATAAGGGGCCTCAAAGGAGCAAGTAATAAGGTAATATGGGACCTCTCCGCTTAGAGGCCCAGAGCATGCGTAGTGCTTAAAAACAATATTGATTATTTTTGCATTACAGAGTTCCTAACGCAAGATCTAGTAGCATTGCAGGTGACGCTTCGGGTGGACGGAAGACCCAAGGACCTAGTCTTCGCTGCCGCTTATTTTCCGAGGGATACCGACAACATACCCCCTGTAGAGGTACAACTGCACTGCAGAAAGGCCCGACTTTCACTAATCCTCGGCGCTGATGCGAATGCTCACCACGTAGATTGGGGAATTTCCGACATTAACAGAAGGGGTGAGTCGTTACTAGAGTATATAGTGAGTGAAGTTCTGAGCATAAATAATGTGGGACATAGCCCGACATTCAACACTAGAGTAAGGCAGGAGGTCCTTGACCTGACCCTCAGCAACAATATGGGTAACGATCTGGTCAGAAAATGGAGGGTGTCCACGGAGCCTTCCATATCTGACCATAGAATCATCCAATTCGTGCTGGGAGCGGAGGTCAAGGCTTACGCACCGATGAGGAACCCCAGAAAATCCAACTGGGACAAATATAGAGAGCTTTTAGCTTTAAACCTACCGGGTTTAGAGAGGGAACATAGAAGAGAGGGCTGTATTTCGGACATAATGACCGACGCCTTTAACTACAGCTGCCCCGAGACCAAACCAAACGTGGCGACTAAAACCGCGTGGTGGTCAAGGGAGCTCTCAGCACTCCGGAAAGAAGTACGTAAACTCTTCAACAAGGCCAAGCGTACGGGAGGCTGGGATGAGTATGCAGCTAAACTAACGATCTACAGCAAGGAAATTAGGAAGGCGAAGAGAACCAGTTTCAGAACCTTCTGTGAAGGTATTTCGAATACCCCAGCATCTTCGAAGCTACACGAGGTTCTAGTTATAGGAACGGTGAAAACGGAACTTGCGCTTAAATGCAGTGACTGCACCTACACTAGAAGCTCGGAAGAGAGAGCTACCACTCTGCTTGAGGCATACTTCCCGGAGGCCACTCCCATTGATCTGGAGCCAGAAATTGAGCGGACCAGGCCGCGACCATCTGATTGGAAACTGGCCAGAAGTATATTCAGAATTCAGTCGGATGGGCGCTGGGCTCGTTTGAGCGATTTAAAGCTCCGGGGGTGGATGGCGTCCGGCTAGTCATGCTGCAGCAAGGTGGAGAGAACCTAAGACTGCACCTGGTGCCTTGCGGAGGCCTACACTCCACAGCTGTGGCGAAGAGCGCGAGTAATCTTTATCCCGAAAGTGGACAAAAGAGATTATTCGCTAGCGAAGTCATTCAGACCAATAACCTCCTTTGTTTTGAAGGCAATGGAGAAGATAGTGGACGATTATATCAGAATAGCAAGGTAACACCCCTACACCCTTGTCAGCACGCATACAGAGTTGGTAGGTCCACGGACATAGCCCTGTACCAACTGACAACGGAGATTCGGGAGGACTTTGAATGTGGAGAAATAGTGCTATGTGCTTTCCTGGACATAGAGGGAGCGTTTGATAATACGTCTCACTCGGGGGTGCGCAGGGCACTAGAGAGAAGAAATTTGCAGCCGGTGATCTGCAACTGGGTGGGATAAACTGCAGCACATTAAAATTGCTGAAACCGATGTAGGGGACAGCGCGGTACAAATACAAACAAAAAAGGGCTGTCCTCATGTGCTGTCCCCCCTTCTATGGAGCCTAGTAGTGGATGAACTCCTCCAGCTTCTCTCTGACAATGGTATCCGCTGTCAAGGCTATGCGGACGATATAGTGATCATAACCAGAGGGAAGTTTGAGAGCACTCTCTGCGACATCGTTCAAAGAGGCTTAAGATTAACAAAGGAATGGTGTGCCAAGTTAGAGCTGAGTATAAACCCAGCTAAAACCGTCATCGTTCCATTCACTAGGAAAAGGGCCCTACCGGGCATGACGAACATTACCTTGGATGGGGTCGTGGCCAATATCGCCAGCGAAGTGAAGTACCAAGGACTAATCCTGGACACCAAACTTCTATGGAAGAAACATGTGGATGAGACCACATCCAAGGCCACGAAAGCATTAATGGTTTGTAAGCGTCTGTCGGGAAAATCCACCCCAGCCCAGTAGCCCCAGGATCCTAAGATGGCTTTACACCATGATAGTAAAGCCTATAGTGACATATGGGGCAGTGGCTTGGGTTTCAAGAATCACTCTGGCTACTGTGAGACAATCGCTCACTAAGCTACAACGCCGGGCATGTGTATGCATAACGGGAGCGGTGCGCACATGTCCGACAGCGCTGGAAGTGGTCCTTAGAACAGGTCGCCAAAAGAACTCTACTCAATTTCTCTAGAGAGGGATATGGAAGATGTAAGGTAATTTCCTCTAGGAACATGGCGAAGCTAGGGTCCTCGCTCCCGCTAGCCCTGCTTCCGAGGGATGACATCTGTAGAACTATAGTTTTTGAAAAGAGGTTTAAAATTTAGTTAAGCAGTAAGGCAACCTGGAATGCCTCCTTCTTTGAGAGACGCCTTCAGGATAGTACACTGCAGTGGTACACTGACGGCTCGAAGACCCCGGAAGGAATAGGGGCTGGAATCTCCGGACCTAGGTCCAGGATCTCAATCCCGATGGGAAAATATACGAGCATATTTCAAGCGGAAGTCTACGCCATCTACCTATGTGCGGAGACCATCATAAATAGAGGATACCGTAATGAGAGAATTATAATTCTTAGTGACAGTCAGGCGGCACTCAAAGCTCTTTTATCCTTTGAAACTAAATCATCTCTAGTTCTTGAGTGCATAGAGAGGCTCAACTCCCTTGGTAGGCACAACAAAATCAAAGCCCTTCCTGGGAGTGGGTCCCAGCACTATTAAGGAAAAGCTCAGGGAGGTGAGGGACAGAATGAGGGACTCGAACTGGCAGAGTTCGGTAGGTATGCGACAGGCAAAAAGCCTGCTAGGAGGGTATAACAAAAGGAGATTCAAGAGCTCAGACTGGGAGGGCATATGTATAAGCTCGGGATACGATCGAATGACCTTTGGACGTTCTGCGACGTATCCAGTGAAACACCACTCCACATCCTCATCGAGTGTGACGCAGTCAGCAGAAGACGTGAGAGGAGTTTAGGCTCTATGTGGCCACAGTTAGAGCACATTCACTCCTTATCCCCGAAGAAGCTTTGGAACTTCCTGAGGGATCTTGGCTTGGAGGAAGTATTGTGAAGATTTGAGGGCACAATAGATCATTAGGTCGCAGTGCATACCTTATAATTTATCTATCTATTTATCTAAGTCTAAGGGCCAATTTCAAATGAATATTTAAATGGCATTTAAGTTTAATTGTGGATTGTTGTTTAAATGCCATTTAACTTTCGTTGGGTTTCAGATCACCTTTGTTTAAATATGTCAANATTTCCTCTAGGAACATGGCGAAGCTAGGGTCCTCGCTCCCGCTAGCCCTGCTTCCGAGGGATGACATCTGTAGAACTATAGTTTTTGAAAAGAGGTTTAAAATTTAGTTAAGCAGTAAGGCAACCTGGAATGCCTCCTTCTTTGAGAGACGCCTTCAGGATAGTACACTGCAGTGGTACACTGACGGCTCGAAGACCCCGGAAGGAATAGGGGCTGGAATCTCCGGACCTAGGTCCAGGATCTCAATCCCGATGGGAAAATATACGAGCATATTTCAAGCGGAAGTCTACGCCATCTACCTATGTGCGGAGACCATCATAAATAGAGGATACCGTAATGAGAGAATTATAATTCTTAGTGACAGTCAGGCGGCACTCAAAGCTCTTTTATCCTTTGAAACTAAATCATCTCTAGTTCTTGAGTGCATAGAGAGGCTCAACTCCCTTGGTAGGCACAACAAAATCAAAGCCCTTCCTGGGAGTGGGTCCCAGCACTATTAAGGAAAAGCTCAGGGAGGTGAGGGACAGAATGAGGGACTCGAACTGGCAGAGTTCGGTAGGTATGCGACAGGCAAAAAGCCTGCTAGGAGGGTATAACAAAAGGAGATTCAAGAGCTCAGACTGGGAGGGCATATGTATAAGCTCGGGATACGATCGAATGACCTTTGGACGTTCTGCGACGTATCCAGTGAAACACCACTCCACATCCTCATCGAGTGTGACGCAGTCAGCAGAAGACGTGAGAGGAGTTTAGGCTCTATGTGGCCACAGTTAGAGCACATTCACTCCTTATCCCCGAAGAAGCTTTGGAACTTCCTGAGGGATCTTGGCTTGGAGGAAGTATTGTGAAGATTTGAGGGCACAATAGATCATTAGGTCGCAGTGCATACCTTATAATTTATCTATCTATTTATCTAAGTCTAAGGGCCAATTTCAAATGAATATTTAAATGGCATTTAAGTTTAATTGTGGATTGTTGTTTAAATGCCATTTAACTTTCGTTGGGTTTCAGATCACCTTTGTTTAAATATGTCAAACAATTGGCAGCACTGGTGCATGTTCCTTGAAATTGTTGTTGCATTTGCTTGTTTGTTTACATCTAGTGCTGAACAGCAGATTGTTTTTTTGGTGGGATTGATTAAACAACCTACCGATCAATCTTGGTTGTTTGGTACAAACACGGTTGCATATCTCATATTTAAATAGCCAATATTGGGCATTTAAGTGCAGATTAAATGTATGATCTGAAAATGAATAGTGGAAGTTAATCAACGATCTCTACTTAAGTAGGCCATCTGAAATTGGGCCTAGATAAAACTATTTGATATGAACCTTAAATAAATTCCTTAAAGAAGTATGATTTTTATAAAGTAAGATGATTTTTATAAAGTAAGAAGATAAGATTCGGATAAGATTTTAGCTCCTAATATTATCTACTGTTTAGTATTTATGTATGACTTCTCAGTCGTGTACCTGATCGGGAACTTGCACTTTTTCGGCATTCGTCTGAAAAGAAAATATATTTTAACCAAATAAACAAAATAGAAAGAAGATATTAAACATGTTAGAAAAAACGTTTTGTTATCAGTTTTCGAATACTAATGACAGAAGGCTAAATCTTTTTTCATGACAAAAATCTGCTAAAAATTAGAGGAGTGTCTGCATTGACCTTCATTAAAAGATCAGGACAATTTAAGTGTGGGCCAGGACTCCAGGACAATTTGTCTAAATCAGGACTAATCCTGTAAAACCAGGACGTCTGGCAGCCCTAACCTAGGTATTAAAAAAATAACGTAATTATTGAAACGGGGAAAAATTAGATTTCGCAGGCCTGTTTAATCGAATACAAAACAGCTATTTATTTTTTAAGTATTTTCTTATAAAAATAAAGTTCATTCTATAACAAACACCATACAAATTCGCATTTCAAACTTTGTGAAAATATAAAAATTCAGCGAATTTTCGCCAAAATTTTACACATCTTTTTAAAGAATGTTGGGAAAAGTTTTGCGTATGCAATTTTATAGCCCATGCAATTTTAGTATAATAAAGTGCGAGTTTCATATGTCTACAAAATATCGTTGATTTTTGGCCTTTTTTACGGTGTCAATCATTTTCTTCCATACAAAGTATGTTCGACATTTTTATATATGGAAGAAAATTACCAACACTGTCAACAAAAAAAATGCCAAAAATCAACGGAAATATGTTTCGGTCTTATAATTATACAACGCAGTTTACTTTTAACTTTTTTTGCTTGTATTTAGAGCAAATTTTAATTGTTTTTGTTTCTTCCCAACAAACATTTAGGTTTGAGCTCAACTTGAGGTTAAGTTAAGAACTAAGGTATTTCTCAAATCTCCAACGTTGTTTCTCAACAGTACCTCAAGTGGAGGATCATAGCGTTCTCAACAAAAAGGGCATTTATCTTTGTATGAAAAAATGACCGTTTCTCAAGTTGAGAAAATGCTAGTTCTCAACTTGAACTGCAATGTAATTCGCCAATTGGTCTCAAACATATCATTGAAATACTGAAATTGAAATAGTAAAATACCTTATACCTTTTGTTATGGTACGCATACCTTGGGAGCAGCAGTGAATGCAGGCGGCATGACACAATAGGGTGCACTATGGCTAGTCATGTCGGCTGGGCTGGGTTCTTGCCTTCACCGCTGTTCCCTGCGCCATAGCAGAGAAAAGTCATGCCTGTCAAACATCTTCGTTTCCGGCATGGCCGGAAGTATCGGACGGACACAATTCAAAAATTTCAACAAAAAAAAGCTGAAAAAGAACGTTACATTTAAAATTTAAAATAAACTAAAAATCCAAAACTACGAAAAGAAAATGTAAAAAAAACGAAAATGAACCAAAAATAAAACAAGGCCGAATATAAGGGCGCCACTGGTGGAGTTGTGACGCCCGGTGCTGGCCCACCCTCATCCATGGCTACCGTCGCACCCTAATGTCGGTAGCCCCATAATAAAAACCTAATGTGCCTCCCTAACCCAGGAAAAAGGTCAACATTCCCATTTTAATAAAAATTTATTCAGACAAATTCATTTTCTTACGGCTAAATTAATCCTAAATCTTAAATCTATTTCCTAACATCTAAATCCCTATCGTCTAAACTTAGTAAATGGTTGTGTGGTATGGTAAGTATTAAGTAATTGTAGGTAAGTTGTCTTCGATATATTTAATTTTAATTCATTATAATTAAGTTAAGTATATGTAGGGTATTTAAGCTGAGTTAAATTTATATAAGTAAGTATAGGTAAGTATATAAGCCAAAGGTTAAATTAAGTAAGTCCGGTAAGTAAACTAAGCAAGTCTAAGTCAGTTCCCTTTTTTTTTATATAAATATATTTTGCCCCGTTTTAGGTTCTTTTAGTATTATTCTCTTTTAGGTTTCTATTTTCTCCCCTTTTGCTTTTTTTTTTTGTTTTATTTTATTTTTTTTGTAACCAGCGCGCTGGTTGTTGTTGTTGTTGGTGTTGCGCACGGGGTTGTTGCTGGTGTTGCGCGCGCGGTTGTTGCTAGTGTTGAGCGCTGTTGTTGATGGTGTTGCGCGCGTTGTTGTTGGTGTTGCGCGCTTGTGATTCGCTCTTTGCTGTTGGTGTTGCGCGCGCAGTAGTAGCCGCACTGTTTGTTACTACTGCTGGGGTTGCGCGCTGCTGTTGTTTGTGTTTCGCTCTTTGCTGTTTGTGTTGCGCGCCTTGCTGTTGGTGTTGCTCGCGCAGTAGTAGCCGCACTGGTTGTTACTACTGCTGGTGTTGCGCGCTGTTGTTGTTGGTGTTGCGCGCTTTTGCCGCTTTGGAGCGGTGTTGCTTCGCGCAACCGTTGTTGTCGATGTACTCTTGTTGTTGCTGGTTCTTTGGTGGCGTCGGATGCTGCCGCCTGCGGTGGTTACGCTGACGTTGCGGCCACCCGTAATCTGGTGGTTTGCCGATGCCGCTCGGGCGGTCGGTGTCTAGTGTTGCGGTGGCCGCTTAGGCAGTCTAGAGACATTAGTAGTTAGGATTAGGGTCATAATTTAAACAGGCGATATATCTATATGTTGTAAAACGTGCTATACATATACATATTATTAAGTGTGCGATATGTGTACATTATGGCTGTGCGACCATTCGACTACTCGAGCTAGTTAATTAATTAGTTGTTCGGTTAATCAATTACTCGAGCAATCAAGACCTTGAACACCCAAATGGTCATTAATCGAGTTACTCAAAATATGATCACTCACAAAAAAAAATTTATTTTTGCTCTTTAAAAGAGTTTGCTTTGGAAAATGCTTATTTCCTTTTTACAATGTGTTTGTATTTAAAAAAAAAATATTTGATTTTAATTTCTGAAAACAAACATTGCTTTCAAAGTATCAAGGGACTTCTACTACTTTATATGTAAACAGTACTTTGAAATGTTGATTACTCATTTTACTCACAATGTTGACCAATCATAAAGCAAATCACACAAACATCTTCGTTTTTGGTTAATAAAAACCCTGGTCACTCGAGCAACTGAATTTTTGAGTAATCATAATTTCCAGTTAATCGACCAATTGAGTTACCCACTTCATGGTTAATCAAAATCCTGAACGATCAATTAATTGCACAGCCCTAGTATACATATTATTAAACGTGTGATATATATATATACATGTATTTTTTTTTTTTTTAAAGCATTGAGGCACTAAACTTAGAGCCATACCTAAATAAGCGCGTCAAGCGTTAAGCCTGTCGGCCTCTCTTCTTCTAGCGTATATAAATTTAATGCGTCAGAGAGAGATAAAGATACAAGCGAAACGCTCAACGCGCTAATTTAGGTACGGCTGTTAGTTAGGTGGTAATCTAAGCTGCAGGATAACAAGCCGCCTTGGTATTGTGGTTTTCGTACTAGCGAGCCCAGGCTGAATTGAGGAAATATGGAACCTTTGCAACGCTCGCTGTTCCATATATTCGCACAGTAGGCGTGGCACTCGCGTTTTGATTTTTCTTTAGTTCTGTTTTAGTAAGTTGTTTTATTTTATTTTATTTTTTCCAATTTGGCGCACGATTTTTTTTTCACAATTTGCCGCACGATTTCTATTTTTTCACTTTCTTAATTGTTTAATTGAGTTTTTGTATGCACTACAGGTTCAGTTTCAAAAGTTATAATCGCGCGTAGTAACATGCGTTTTTCTATTTTCCTTACTCGCCGTCAATGATAGAATGCAAAATGGTTGACTGCGGAGTTGCCAGCGAGTTTTTATATCTTTGCACTGCGGGTATGTTCCATTTGGAAGAATAACGGGCACTGCGTCATTTGGACGAGTTCCGTTACTCTTCCAAATGGAATTTGCCGCAGTGCAAGGAGGAATATCAAAAAAAAATCCGTGGTTGCCGTGCACAAATTATCTGGACAAGCAAAACCCAATATAACCGGTTAAACTTCAACTTCCATAATTTTCAATATTTAATATCTCGGAAGCTACTTGACCGATTAGAAAAGTATTGATGCCAATTCAAATATAATTCGAATAGCTTTTTTTTTGCAACGTATTTACTATAACCATTTTGAAAACAAATTTTTGGTAAACGCTATTAAAAAAAAATATATATATACAATTTCGAGTTTTACCACTACTTTCGTTAAATTTTTCACTATAACAAACCTTTCTATATAAGGTTATAACTTGTACTTTCTAAATAATATAAATTTCTGTAGCATTAATTATGCAATTTTTTTTTCAAAAGGTAATTTATTAAAAAAGATTAAAATGTTTTATTTTTTTTTGTTTTCTTACACCCCTGGTTTTTCTACAGCTAACAGGTCGGTATTCTACACTTTTTGTAAAAATTAACCTCACATTTGACGTTAGTAATGAAAACGGAATGTCAATCATCTGACACTGAAAGTTGACGACAGTCTTTGAGATGCACTGCGGTAATGAAAACGCATTTAACATCACATGAACAGCTGTCAGATGAAGGCAGTGTTTTTGGCGTCAGTGATTCTGACCTAATGAAAACCAGCCTTTAGTACTAAGAAAAACCTAGCTGTCCGCGGGAAAGTGTTTATTAACCAAAAAAAAAGTAGACGAACGGACCTGCTGGAACTAGTGACAATCAGCGACACTGTCCGCAAGGAACACAGCTATCGCAAAATGGCAGACCTTCATGAACGAAAGACACAAGATCACGTAAGAACAAGAGAGTGAAAAAAGTTGATTTTTTAGCGGGTTCTACGCCATCTTGTTTTACTGGAAAACGAGCGAAAAGTAAACAAATCAAAGAAAACAACGAAAACCAAAATTAGCTAAAATTATTGTCAGCCACTTTAAACGCACAATTTAGGTAAAATGATGCAACAAAATGCTTTGAAATTGTGTTGTCATGTTGAATTAACTTTTCTTTGCTTGAATAAAAGTGTAAAATAGTGGTGCTTGTGATGTAAACAAACGCTCAGCTGACGAACCCGCTTTCGGAAAATTTTTTCTCAAAACCATTTACAAATACAACGTCGCGTTCTTACGTGATCTTGTGTCTTTCGTTCATGGCAGACCTTCCATGCAGTTTTAGCGTTGCCGCACACTCTAGAAAATATGTGATGGTGAAATTTCTGACATGCTAGCGGGTGCGCTATATGCCGAAGAATAAAGTATTTATATTTTGTGCGGCGAACAGTAACCCATAACACTTTTTGATTGAAACGACATACATAGATGAATTTAAATATTGATTTTTTTTATTACTCCTTTTGTATTATATAGTCAGAAAATATCGTATTACAATAATTCACTTCACAGTATACAGTCCGGCAGTAATTTTGCCACTTGATTCACCTCGCGTTGTATTTTCTTTCAAGATTATTTGAGGATGCTTTGAAAATTATTTACTTTGTGTTGGTAATTTTCCTCTTTATATAGCTTTCGTTTTTCACTTGATAATTAAACATTTGCATGAACAAATTAGAACAGATTTGACCGGTTGAGAAGCAGCCATTTGTAATAGCAATTTAGAAAAAAGAGTGTGACGTTCGTAATTTTGAAGTTTGCTATTTCTGTTTTGCTTATTTCTTTATTTGTATTTTGTCGGTGGTTTATTTCAGTGTTTTTTAAGCGATTTTCAATAAATTTTTTGTGCAAATGTAATTAAAATGAAGTGCGCGGTGATTGGTTGCAAAAACACATACAAAAATAATAAATTAGTTAGCACAAATATGTGCTATAAATTGCATCCATCTTCTTTATGCTACGTCTTCATATTCTTTGTTTACTTTTCAAAAAAAATAACATGGCGCCGAAATTAAAAACATCATTTTGCTTCATCTTGCTAGATCTTGTGTACTTTCTGTATCACTTTTTACGTCTCTGCGAGATGAGTCGGAGAATGATGTTGGATATCAACTTGAGAACTATGAATTTCTCCAATATTTTTTTGGTGTTAAAATAAATATAAAACAATTTTTTTGTGGTTTTAATATGGAGAATTAGTCCTCCTGCAATGCTAAAAAATTCTGGTCACCTTAATATACGGAACATACGAGTAACGATATGTGAGTAACGATTCGGTACTTCGAGTCAGGGGCTGTACCCGTTACTCAGTAACGAATACATACGTGTAGCTACCAGTAGCTTTGTTTCTCAACTGATAATTATCACAACTTATCACTAATTTCTGCTGGAAAGCGTTACTTAACCCAAAAAACTAGCAGAAACTAGCAGCTCTCTCTCGATCATACGCTCTTTCTTTTTTTGGCTCTCCTGCTAATTTCTGCTAGTAAAATTTTTACTAGCAGAAACTAGCAGCTGTCAAAATGGATAAACGAAAATTCGCGCTAGTTTTGCGTTACTTTACTTTTTCGTTATTTCGCTCTCTGTGAGCGTAATTCTTTCAATTTCCTCATTCTTCTTCTTCCTGATAATTATCTGCTAGAAAAGAAAAGAAACAAAGCCAGTGTGACCGTAAAATGTATCAATATGTATCACTTTTTTCATTTAAGTATCAAAGCATAAATACGGTATAAAACCAATAATTTTTATGAAAAACCATTTTCCAAAACAATGAAATATTTGTTGCACGAGCAAGTTGAAATTATTTCCCGAATGCGATTTGCGTAATTTCAGTTGCAGTTACACCTTGCAATTTTTATTGCCTACCAACTGTTGTGTGTGGGCACTTTGATGTCTTGATATGTATAGGCATATGCCGCATGACGCCGCCAGACAACATTCTTTCAATTTCGGTGTTAAAAAACGTTTAAATCTTAAACAAACTTACTGAATAACTTCCTAAAACGTTGTCATAAACAATCCAATAGGGAACAGATTCTTATTTTGATTTAATATTAATATTTCATCGATATAACCACCAGCACGCTTTCTACCAAGTGAAAATATGGCTGTCAAACTATCAAATTGCCTGCAATAGATGTCAAGCAATAAGGCGGTATCAATTGAAAATATATTTGGTGACATGGTTATCACGACATTGTTGTTTTCCTGAGGAAACAGGGCCTTACCGAGCACCGAATTACCGAGTACCAAGCAAGTACATTTTGACTGTTGAAAATAACTAATTTTAAGAGCACTGCTGCTCAATACAAATGAAACTTCTATTTTGTACTATGTATTAAGCAAGCGAAACGCTTTAAAATACTTAGTTTTTATTTGTATGTAAAGATTCACTTCAATCGTACGTTAATGAATTTTCGATTTTAAAAGAAAAAACTAGCGATGACACTTGATACACAAAACAGTGTTGCATTTTTGTGTAGCCACCCTCCTTCGAGACGATGTTGCCACATTCTCCCCTCCGGTATTGCGATCCATGGGAGAAAATACCTTCATCTAGGCAACAGTGTCGGTGCTATTTCGTCTGATGTCTAGCAGTGCTATCTTTGCGGCTGGACGGTGGTACTCGCCGGCCGATGTGCGAACAGTAGCGCTTCTTACTTGGCCCTCTTTGGAGGTATATACGTTGGTTACAATACCCTTTGGCCAGACGTGTCGAGGAAGATTAGGGTCTATGATGATTACCACGTCATCCTTTTCGATTGGTTGCGTATGGTCGAACCATTTTGACCTTCTGGTTAGAGTTGGAAGCACTTCGGCTACCCATCGTTTCCAAAACATGTCAGCTAGGTACTGTGAGTGGCGCCAGGAACCTTTAACATATTTGTCTGTTGAGCAGAATTTGCTTGGTGGTTTGCTGCCAGAGGAGCTACCCAGCAAAAAATGATTGGGCGTTAAAGCTTCTTGGTCGGCTGCGTCCAACGATAAGTAAGTAAGCGGACGACCGTTGACAATAAGGAGGTTATTGTCTAGAGGCAGCTTCAGAAACTTATACTTCAGTATTTCTCTAATTAAAATTTCTTGAAAACATGGTTATCGACTCTCGCAATCTAAATTATGTTTATTCATGTTTATCTTTCTTTTTTTCTTATAACTTCTTAATGTTTTATAATTACTTAATGCTTTAAATTATTAAATATTTTATCTGTGTATTTTTTATTGTTAAGGTATTTAATTGCTTATATTTACATCGTTGTGCAAGAAAAGATTATATCTTAATGTACTAATTACCATTAAATTAAATTAAATAAATAAATAAATAAATAAATAAAATAAATAAATAAATAAATACTTTCCACTTCTAAAAGCAGATTATGTAGTTTCTCGTCTGTTAGCTTGGTGTCCGGAGTAACGATGTGGTACATTACGTTCTTTACTGAGCGTATCAATCGCTCCCAGGCGCCGCTCATGTGAGGACTTGCTGGTGGAATAAAAGTCCATTTGCATTCCGCGGTTGTTAGTTTCTCCTGTAGAGCATCGAAATCCAATTCTTCGTAGGCTTTACGTAACTCCTTCTCAGCTGCAACCAGGTTAGTACCATTGTCGCTGAATATTTCTATGGGTTGACCTCTTCTGGAAATGAAATTTCGTATCGCCATTACACAGGAGTTCATGCTGAGTGAGTGTGCCACTTCGATGTGGATGGCGCGGCAGGTCATACAGGTAAATAACACGCCGTATCTTTTTTCTGTACGCCTTCCAATTGTCACGAAGAACGGGCCGAAGAAATCAATACCCACGTAAGAAAATGGTCTCGTATATGG
Organism: Rhagoletis zephyria; assembly: GCF_001687245.7. Taxonomy (NCBI): domain Eukaryota; kingdom Metazoa; phylum Arthropoda; class Insecta; order Diptera; family Tephritidae; genus Rhagoletis; species Rhagoletis zephyria. The sequence goes on from NW_016157490.1 coordinate 26,914, forward strand.
CGCCAAGCGTCCTTTAGGTAGTGGTCCCATTTCAGGCGGATGCGGGTTTGCGTTGCGCAACTTGCAGGACATACAGTTTAGACGTACAGATCGCAGAGTTCGACGTAAGCTCGGGATGTAAAATCGCTAAAATATTTAATTGAGGACCGTGTCATGGTGGACATGCTGGTATTTTCGGTGGTACCAATCAATTATAAGCTGTGTGATCTTGTGAGTTTTTGGCAGAATGACTGGGTTTTTTGCCGAATCTTCTATGGGAGCCCTTTCCAAGCGGCTGCGCATACGAACTATTTCGTCATCGTCGAGAAATGGTGATAGCTTTCTTAGCGAACTAGACTTCGGCAATGTGCATCTAGGGTCTTTTTTCAGATTAATGATATCGTGGTGGTACGCATCGGCTTGAGCAAGGCGGTAGAGGAAACGGCGGCTCCAGAGAAGCTCGTCGCCGGTCAGGTTGGCTGGCTTGGACGACGTATTAACTTGTAGACGCCGTTTACTCCTGCAGTTTTCGATAAAACGTCTTACGTAGGCTACACATCTCTCCAAACGTTCCCATTTGGAAAATTTGTTAACATCAATGATAGGCTTAACGTTGAATTGAACGGCACATTGTAACCATAGATTCTCTTCTTCCTTCGCAGAATTAATCTTGCACGTAACAGACTCATACTTTGGCCACCTTTCCTGTGGTAGCCGTAAAAAATCCGGGCCGGTAAACCATGGATTAGGTGGAGCAAATTCATTTGTATTTTTCCATTTGGTTGCTGCATCCGCTGCGTTTTGTTTGGTGGTCACGAAATGCCATTTTGATATGTCGCTATTTTCTTGTATTTCAGCTACCCTGAACATTACGAATTGTTTGTATTTACGTGGATCGGAACGCAGCCAAGTCAGTATTGTTTTGGAATCTGTGTAAAAATGTGTATCGTGAATTTCGAAGTCATGCCCTTGAACAATCGCATTTGCTAGGCGTGATCCTAGAACCGCTGCGGTCAATTCCATTCACGGTATTGATATTGGGCGCAAAGGCGCAACCTTAGTCTTCGAGCTGACTAGAGCCACATGAATTCCGTGATCGTTCAAAATCCTGAAATAGGCCACAGCTGCGCTTGCAGACTCGCTTGCGTCCACGAAAACATGTAGTTCGACTTTACAATCATCGTTTTTAAAGTTGCCAAAGTAACATCTCGGAATTTTCACCTCGCAGACATGCTTAAATATTGAGAGCCATT